>NC_045436.1:22161836-22288251 GCF_002776525.5 Piliocolobus tephrosceles | reverse complement strand
TGTGTGTGTGTGTGTGTGTGTGTGTGTGTGTGTGTGTGTGTGTGTGTGTTTGTAGTGGAAGTGATAGACCCTTTAGAAAAATGCAGCATTATCAGGTTATAATTTTGGAAAATCGTAGATGAAAACAGTAGACATTTTAAGACATATACCCTATACAATACTCAGCAATTTTTCTAAAGGAAGAGGTTGATTGAAAAGTTGAGAAAAGACTGATGTTAAGCATTTCTCAAATTGGATTCTACAGCACACACATTACTCTTATGAGAAAATTCCAGAAAACAACATATAGTTTGTTCCTCTCACAAACTGCATTGTATCATTAGCTAGTAGATGGCCATTCTAGTATCTACAGTTAAATAATAAACCACTACAAAATCCAAAGATTATAACAATGACATTCATTTTGCTTGTGAATCTTCATGAAAGGTTTGATAGAACTTACTTGGCATCAACTGGGCCTGAGCAAAGGCTGGATGCTGGAGTCGCCTGCACCTTCAATTGACTGTATTTTTTTTTTTTTTTTTTTTTTGAGATGGAGTCTTGCTCTCGCTCTGTCGACCAGGCTGAGTGCAGTGGCGCGATCTGGGCTCACTGCAAGCTCCACCTGCCGGGTTTACGCCATTCTCCGCCTCAGCCTCTGGAGTAGCTGGGACTACAGGCGCCCGCCACCTTGCCTGGCTAGTTTTGTGTGTGTGTGTGTGTGGTTTTTTTTTTTTTTTTGTATTTTTAGTAGAGACGGAATTTCACCCTGTTAGCCAGGATGGTATCCATCTCCTGATCTTGTGATCCGCCCGCCTTGCCTCCCAAAGTGCTGGGATTACAGGCGTGAGCCACCTCGCCTGGCCGACTGTATTTCTTATAGTTCATCTGTTTGTCAGCTGCTACCTCAGCTTGAGGTGTTGCCAGAACACCAACATAAGGACTTTCTATGTGGCTGCTTGACCTTTGCACAGCGTGGTGACCGTATTTCAAGAATAAGCAACCCGCTAACAGAAAGAGAGCTGGTGGAAGCTGCATAGCCGTTTTATGACTTAGCACAGTCTGGACAGCAGCATTTCCACCTACTAGCACTGGTTAGAACTGAGTTGCTAAGACCATCCTGTATTCAACAGGGAGAGAATTGGACTCCTTTTTTTTTAGTAAAAAGACTACCAAAGAATATGCAGATGTGCTTTGAAGCTGTCACAGTCACTCTGAAATTTTTAAAACAGAGAAATTTTTTTTGCATTATTTGATTATTTTGCCAGTAGTATTTTTATCAGATAATGCTAGTTAATATCTTATAAAGATATTATTTTAGAAAAATGAGAGAAGTTATTTTAAAGGAAAAAATACTTCCTGCAAGAACATAGTATTAGTCTGAGCTTCCTTGAGTAGTGACTTAATGAATGAGATTAGTGTAGCCTGAAATGCATTCCTAGGAGAAGGTTAGTCATATCAAAACCTGAAATACCTTACCACTCTAATAAACAAACAAACAACCTTCATCTTTTCCTTTTATCCTGCTTGTTCACATTGGTACTCATTCATACCTTTATGCTGTTAGCAAACCTTTAATAAGGGTCAGCAACAGGAACACACACACATTAGAAGCACTGTGATCTTTAAACAGAAAATGACATTTATTGGGTAAAACTGATAACCAAAGAAGCTTTAAATCACTCCTAGGTCTTCCATTCTTTCATTATTCCATAAATAGATATATTTAGGTGGAATCTGGGTGGATTGAGCACACTATGCAAAGGACGACAGAAGAGAGAAATTGCACTAGTAACACTTCATATTGTTATAGAAAAAGAAAAAAAGGCACAGATACATTTGTATGTCACTAGTTGTTAAATATTTTAAAATGTAATGAATAGGATAGGATGCTTACTACAACGTGCCTGTCAACTCTCACAGGCAGAGGAAGTTGCTTTCTCTTTTGTACTTCAATTGTATTTTGAATAAATTTCCCATATCTTCAGAGACTTTTCCCTATCCACTCTTATTCCTATCTCTATCTTCAAATGCTATACTGGTTTTAAAATAAACATAAATGTATTTCAAGACTATCATTTCTTTAATAAAATAAATATCAAAAATATACATTTCCTGCTTCCCTTTAGGCCCGTTGTGTTTAAAAAGAAATGCACATTTTGTGGCTGTATGTCCTCTTGTTAGATTCACTACAGTCTTATGTTTTAATCCACTGTTGCATTGAAACACCTCCTTCTGGTCACTAAAATATCCTACTTGGGAAATGCAGTGTCAACATTTAAACTTTTTATCACCTGTCTTTTCTGTTACATTAGAACTTTCCTTCTTCTTTCCTGTGCTCTATTAATGTTTACCTATCTCTAATCTCCCAATCTAAACATAGTATCTCCAAAATCTGTGCCATTTCTACATTTAATGTTTTATGAAGATCTATGTTCATGCTCCCATTTTTTCCAGGAATAGCTCCTGAAAACTAGAAGTCTTTCTTAATACCTCTTTTCTCTCACCATTTCCTACCAGTTCCCATGTATTATCAAGTCTTCATCTATGCTCTCTCTTAAATTGTTTTTCTCATTGCTACCTCTTTATGAAGTAGAAAATCACTCTTCTCTGGATTATTACAACTGTTTCCCAAATCACCCTTTTTTCTATGTAGCTCCCTCTAAACTACTTATCCTACTGCTGCTACAGTAGAAATATGTATTTGTTTAAAATCACCTACCTTCTGTCTACATTGATCACTCTACAGTTTCTAGAACTCCACAATCCCTTTTTCTTCTATGCTGTTTTGCATGCTGCTTCATCTACTTGTACCACTTTTTATCCTCTTCTTAACTTGATAAAAACTCTGTCATTGATGACCTGGCTTAGAAGTGACATTCCCTGAGAATTCTTCCTTACACCACTCCCTTCTCTCTTGCTATGATGCACTAAGAATATGCTTCCATCTAATCTTGAGATATTTCAGTTATTTTATAGATTCCTTGAAACAGAATCGTTTTTTACTTTTCCAATCATAGAACTTGTATCATAGTCCACAGATAAAATGTACCTGCCATATTTCAGTGTAATTATGTTCTCATGAGTCTGCCTCTATTAATAAAATTTAATGTATAAGGATCATATTTTATTTGTTTTTTTGTTTATAGTCCTGGTGCCTAAAACATAGTACGTACCTTAAAAACATATGTTGAATGAAACAAGTAGAGAGGCAACATCTTGGAGACCAGCCAGTTCTAAAGATAATGCCATTAACAACATTTCTTAAAATCCAAATGTTGATACATAAAATCAAGAGGGAGTTAGCATATGATTAGCTCTATAAACATGCAAAGCAATGTTCTTTTTCTTTTTTTCTTTTTAAAGATGGAGTCACACTATGTTGCTCAGGTTGCAGTGCAGTGGCTCAATCATACTACTGATCAGTGTGGGAATTTTGACCTGGTCTATTTCTGATCTGGGCCAATTCACTGCTCCTTATGCAACTTGGTGGTCTCCTGCTCCCAGGAGATCAGTATATTGATGCCAAGGACAACCTGATAAGCATAGCGCACTACAGCCCAGAACTTCTCCACTCAAGTGATCCTCCCACCTCAGCCTCCCAAGTAGCTTGGAAGATGGATACAAAACATGTGCTTGTAGTTCTTTGAGAAAATATCCACCGTTTTTATTTCTAAGTATACATTGTTTTGTTGATTAAGTTTTTAAATATTGCTTTTGAAGTTCCACAGTGGATTTATGGAAATTGCAAGAAATGTATGGTCTGGTTTTCGCTTACTCAAGAAATCTCTTTGTAATGCTGCCTCAACAAGAATGAAAGACAGCAAACAAGTCAATGTAAATTGAGTAAATTTTAGAAAAAGTAAAGCATAATTGCTATATTACCACTTAGGAATATTTGCTTGTAAAAGTACTGTAGATAAACATACTCATAGCAATGAATAAAATGCTTAAACTTAAAGCTTGCTAACATGTTTTAAGCATCACAATGAACAAATTATTTCACAACTTAGAGTAGGTCTATTAATAAAAACATTTTCTTTTATTAAAATGGCATACCATTTTATTAAAAATGGTGCTTTATATTGCTGCCTATACAGAAAGAGAGAAAGTATAAATCTTTTGAATGGAACTCTTGAGTTCCATAACGGTTGCCTTGATTTTGTATCTCTATGCTCCAAATCAACATTTAATAAATCTGAAAATTTATTATAGCTTTACAAAATAAATTCCTATCACGCCTAAAATCTGGTACAAACTTAAGAGCACAAAACAGAAAAATCAGTCCAAGAGGGCAGACCTTTTCTTGTGTTGTATTTCCTAATATGTCCCCACAGCCTGGAACAGTGCATGGCACATACCAGGCACACAATAAATATTTATAGAATTAAAAACTCTGGTTTGAATAGAAAGTAATATTTAAATTGGGAACTATCTAATCACCATTGTCAAGAAGGAAATATAGTTATATATGTGGATTATGCATTTCCCTTCCTATTATCTCTAAAATGCTCATATTTCCGTTGATACCATATTTACATTCCTTCATAGGAATTCCTTCATAGGAATGTAAATATGGGACTTTTCTTATGTAAATTCATTCACAGGGACTGTTAAATGGGCCACATTATCAGTCTGTCACAAGAATGACTGAGAAGATACACTTAATAACATTCAATTTATAATAACAAAAAAATTTTCTCAGACATCATAGATTTTTTTCTCACTCACAAAGAGATGTAAGTGAATATTTTCAAAGAATGAGACTTAGTTAATTAATTAGCTACAAATACATATGCTCATATCATATTAGTGATGCCCTGCCTCTATTTGAGATTCGAAAGCTCATTCTGATAAAAATTAATGAGATCTAGGGATAGCCCTTCATTGTGTACAAAGCGTGCTATTATTTTGCCTATATTTACCCCTTTGTGTCCTTAATGGTGAATATGCATTCCTAAAACAGGAGCATCAGAAGCAATGACTTCCCTAGGTACACTGGACTCCCAGTTCTGTGAAAGCCCCAAGCATGTAGTTCTGCAGCCCTTTGCCGTAACTCTTCCTTCTGGAATGTCTTTTTCTTTTAATGTTCATTCAGCCAGCCCCCTTTATTTAGGGTCAAATGTCAGATCCTTGAAGAGCCTTTTGCTAACTAACAAATCCCTCCCCTTCCACTGCTTCATTTTTCTGCATGGCACTAATTGCTAACTGTTATGCCTACATAAATACATATTTATTCATGTGTTTCTTTTACTCTGTAACATTAGAATGTGAGCTCCAGGAAGGTAGAAACTATTTGCGTTTTTTTTTTTATTGCTATATCCTGCATAGTTACCAGCACATAGTAGATGCTTAACACATATTTTAAAAATAAGACATCAAATGAATAGGAAATGGAGGGAAGTTTGGCCTGTGAGGAAATTGGTGGGACATATTTTATTAATAAAGGAAATGGGCAAGTTTTCCTCAAGTTCAAAGGGATTTTTAAGAAACGGCATTGTGTAAGATCCTATCCCAGCCGGAAGCAGATAACTGCCCAGTATCTTTACGGAGGCTACATGAAGTAATGTCTTGAAAGGTCCTTTCCAGGTGAGTGAGAAATAGCAATGAAATTGAAAGTCCCACAACTGACTGAATGGTAACGCCTTTGGCCAAGGGGACCCCAAAGTAACCTTGAAAACTGAGTTCTTGGTCAGGACAGACAGAAGGTCAGACACACCTTGCCTAGTTATACTCCCTACTTCGCTAACAGTCATTATTAAGCTCTCTTCCCTACAGGCTATACAGAAACCAGTCCTTACACAAAACTCCATCAATGATATCAACCAACCGACTGATACTGCCCTCTCTTTTGCTGTTTGGACACAAAAATTGACAAACATTTTTCCTGATAAGAAACCACCAACCACAGAGTGGTTCTGGCTAGTCTACCTGGAACCCATGAAAGAGGATGAAGCTCCATTACTCATGCGTGCATTTCTCCCATCATAAATATTTATGACTCTTCTTATAACTTATTAAATATGCATAGTCAGCCCTACTGCTCAGCATAAATTTGTAATCCCCTTTCCTCTTCCTCCAACCACTTTGGGCTTCTGACTGGAGGCTGTGCTCCCCAGCATATCAGATTGGCGACCCTGCAGGCTGCAACCCTTTATGAGAAGTAAAGGCTTCCTTTCCAAATGTATGAACCTTGTCATTCTTCAGCTGCCATGAAGAACTGTGAAGAATTTATCCAAAAGACTCCTGCCAAAACCTGTCTTCCATTGGTCAATGTTCCCATTGAGCATCATTATACTATAACTTTGTGTTTTGTATCAAAACTTCTCCAGATTGTCACTGGAAAACGTAGGTTCTCTGTGAGTCCACTCTGGCCAGTGTTAACTGCCATGGTCTCACCTTGTCAATTAGCACCACAAATATGAGGTTTCACTACCTATAGCAATAATGGTGACAGTAGCAGTGACATGGTTGCTTGGCCATGTTGAACTTGCTCAGAAATAATAACACAAAATGTTCAAGTTTTTATTAGGTTTAGACTTAAAAAAATATAACTTGTCCACATTACAGCCCCTCCTCATGCTCAATTACAAACCAGAGTAACTGCTGAATAAGATATCCTGCAAATGCGAGTTAGTAATCTAACCCCAGGTAAATGATAGAGTTTTATTTTGAGTCACATAATTATGGTATGTAATCCATGGGTTCTTAACAGGTTAATATATTTGATAGTCTAAATCTCTTAGCTAATTTAGATCAGACAGACATTGAAGTTAAAAGTTGATGAGGGTTAGTCATTAAAGATCCATTTTGTAGATTCACCTTAAGAAATTACTTTTGGGGATATTCTCTCTTTGTAACCTAAGATTGGCTTTTGATAAAAGAGGCAATAAATGATTAACAGCTAAATATTTTGGAATGCATTTGGGAAGTGCAATTGTACTTGTTTGTTTGAAACAGACGTGTTTCAAACACCTCCTCTAATACCTCTAATAATGGACATGGGTTAAGTAGTGGTGACCATTCACCATACACCAACCAAACACCCTTGTTTTTACTTGTTTAATTATTAATGCTGATAAAATATAAGCCCCATTGTGACAGAAAAATGTATCTATTTTATTTGCCTGCTATATATTAGGTGCTTAAAATATTTCTTATGGTTACTGCCTAGATACCCAGGGGTGGCCAAAGTAAATACCCTTCTCCTACTCAATTTAACAATGAAAATAATTTGTCTATCTTCAGTTCTGTATTAAGTTTTTGTGCAAACGCACCTTATCTTATACATAAATGCACCCTCATGCAAACGCATCTTATCTCACTTGAATATGTGTGTGTTTACTGTCCTTCTCTCTCTCTACATATACACCCACATAATATTCATGTACATATACATATATACCTTATCTTTTTATATATTTATATATATCATATGTGTATGTACATATATTATATATATATATATGGGATACACTCACACAAATCTCTCCCTTGGGTTCCACCAATAGGAATAAATTATTATTTGACACCTGCACTGGGGAGTCGTTAATATTGGGATTCCTCTATCATCACCCAAATGGCCTTCTTCAAATTCATCCATTTCAATCTTGGATCGTATTTTTTCAGTATAAACACACTATACTGATTAAAGACAAACTAATGCCTGGGAGTGACAAAATGTGAGTGGTACAATAGGAGTTACATTAAACAAACATAAATTACATTATAAATAAATGTAAGAAGATTAAGCAGGATCCTTAATTTCCTTCCATCTCTTCATTGCTGATCATACCTAAATACAGACTGGAAAAATGTCTTTGGAAATACTTGGGCTGTGAACTCTGACAGAACTGGGTTTTGAAATGTAGAATGCCATTTACTGGTAGCGAAATGTTAACAAATCATGCAGCTGCAGTTTGCTCATCCCCAAAACAGAGGTATCTATGAGACTACATCTTCAGGGATACGTGGGATCAGATAAAGCAAATCACATGATATGTAGTAAGCATGTTACATGTATTATATCATGACGTTCTCAAAATGAAGATATGTAGTACCATTGAACTATTTATATGTAATCTATTTTGCAATTTAATTATTTATTTTGCCATTTTTGCTTTGTGAAATCCTAAACCATTTTCTTCTTCTAAATTTACCTCTCCTCTTCTGCAGATAAACAACATGAGGATTCTCATGTATTACTATGGCTGGGAGAAGTGGATCTATATACACAAATATGTTAAATGACACTTTTCCTGTTGTTTTAAAGTTTGGACAGAAATACCATCACTGAAATAGGACTAGATAAAATATTTTGAATCTGGTTTGTGACCCTTAGTTTATTACCTGACTGAAGAACATAAATGAGATTTGTTAGAAAGTTGTGGAGATTGGATTGGAGATTGGAGATGGTGAATTTATTTTATTGGAATTGCCAGTTTGCTTTTGAAGATAAACCTAAAGCTCTGTGAGAGAATGTTCACAATAACCATTAGTAGACTTTGGCATGTGTGCTTTGGAGACTAAACAGCTCAGGAAATAATATCTGGCTCAACTCAAATGGCTAGCTTTGTATCTACTTTGGGACTGAAGATTAAAAAAAAGATTCTTAAGGATTCAATGGGCTGGAGATAAACCCTGCAAAATGTGGTTAACTGTAAGGCTTTTTGAAAAGGACTCCCCATTAAGACAGCCTTGTTTCTAGAGGCAAGGTGATATCACCAGAACAGTATTGGCATATATATTGAGATGCAGACACCCTTGTAGAGGCTATAAACATCACTTAGAAGAAAAAGTATCTGAAGCATACTGAAATGGGATGGTTTCAAACTGCTTCATGTGATACAGAGAAGAAATAGATCATGCACTTTACTACCTACTGACTCCTAGGGTGAAGTCAGACCAAGCTGCAGTAGAGAGAATGTACTAAGCTGAGAGTGTAAGGTTTTTATTTTACACAGATCTAGATGTCTTAATGCCTGGAAAAAAATATATTTTATATACATTTATATATTTATATAAATATTAATATTTAATTATTTGTAAGTTTTAATATTAGTTATAATATATAAATGTATAAATATGCACATTTAATATATAAATTTGTAAATATATTCATACTTATATATTCATATAAATACTAATATTTAATTATTGATATAGTCATATATAAATATATAAATGTATAAATATATAAATATATTTATATATTAAATATATTTATTTATATATCTTTACTCAGCTCTGTAGACTACTTCCTTTATCAACTTTCACATGTTTATTTTACTTTCATGAAATATATTTATATATAAACATAATTATATAAATGTATAAATATATAAATATATTTATATTTAATATAGTATATAATATAAATATATATATATTATAAATATATATTATTTTTATATAAGTATAAATTTATATATTATATAAATATATATTTTTATATAACTATATAAACAAAATAATTAAATATTTATATATTAAATATATTTATTTATATATACATTTATATATTTATGTTTATATATAAATATCTTTCATGAAAGTAAAATAAACGTGAAAGTTGATGAAGGAAGTAGTCTACACACCTGGGTAAAGATATTTACCTTTTTGTACTCTAATGAATACAATTCATTTAATAGACATTCCCATAAATGTAGGTGCCTCGTAATATTTGAGTTTAGTACATTGATTTAGTTGTGCTATATCCCCTTTGGAAATTGACTGAATCATTCCTCAGATGCACTAGGAATTCATGAACATGATGTTGAGAAGATACGATAAACATGAATCACCATCTGTGCTAGACACAGATACACACCACCCACATCCCTTTTTAATAAAGGACTTTCTGCCCACCTATGAGAAGCACAGTCAGTGGATAGTTTAGCTCAACCAAAGAGAACTAATCAATGCCACACCCTTCCCACAGAATCCTGAATCTTGTATCTGAGTGAGGTGGTGGTAAAAAGGCCCAACTATTTTGACCCAACATGGAACAATCTTTTGGGCAATTCTTGTACTAGAGCTCTACATTAGGTAGACCAAAGCTTTTTCAGGTCTTTATCATTATTCAGCTTTGTCTTCTACTTAATCCTGCTGGCTTCACCTCCTTTACAAAGATATTAATCTTTAACAACATGCACCAAAATATGTCTCAACACCTGCTTCTGGAGAACCCAGCTGCAATAATGTATGTAACATGGGATTTTAGAACTGGATTATTCATTTCCTCGCTGCTGATGAGGATCCAAATAATGATGGCATATAAAGGACAGACTGACACATTCAAAAACACTTGCCAATGTGACTGTAGACTACTGCAGGCTCAGTCCAATAGTGACCTTAATTGCAGCTGCTATTACAGTTGTAGTGCTTTTGTCACAGCAGTCTTACATGACCCCAGGTATGTGGCATGCAGTCACTGATTTGGTGAATAAATCATTTTCTATCCCAATCAGAAACATAACATAATATAGTCCAACAAAGTGCAGACCATGTTGACATCCTGCAGAGCATCACATCAATACTTTACACTGATGAGATCATATTGTTTGGAACAGATGGGCAAGAGGTTACTAGCACCATGGAGGCATTGGTTAATGCATGTGTTCTGGAGGGTGAGCACAGATTCTGGTCTGGATATTCTACAGATTCATGTTCTGGATTCATCCATAAAATTTTAGGAGTTCAAGAGTTCAGGGGTCAAGGTCATGCCTGGGTGTGATCTCTAAAGTAAAGGCTAATCATTGCATTTTGCCCTTCCTACCCCCCCAAAATCTCATTGCCTGATGAGCCTCTTTGGGTTCTGAATTCAGTATATTTTATACTTAGCAATACTTCTCTGACCCGATTACTGAACAATATGAAAAGCTGTCAACGTTGAGTGGATAACAAAGCAGGAAAGAACACTGTAGCAGGCATAGGGCTGTGTTGTAAGAAGCCCTGCTACATGAGCCATATGAATCAGCAGACACTTATAGTGTTGGAAGTGGTAAAAGAGATTTATTTTATAAGGAGAAAAGTTGGGTCTCCTTTTGACATGTAGAACCTTAACCATACCAAAGAAAAATACTGGCTTATTTTTTGACCTGAAGCTTTCGTATATCATGTTTTACAAGATGCCTGGCAAGCGGGGAGAATTCTAAAGTTAAAACATTGACAGGGAACATACACACAGTATCAGTCAGCCTATAGACCTACTCACCCAAGAAGTTTATGAGATTGGACAGATCTCATAGTGTCCAAACAGACAAATGGACCAAATTGTCCACTTGGTCCAAAACAGAGCAGCCCTAGATTAGCACTGGCCTTTTGAATTAGTACACATGCCGTTTTAGAAGAAGACGATTGTATTTACACACCTATACTCTTTTCTGATTTTTAATATTACTTAGCAGATTTGGGAATAAAATGAAGACATTGTGAAATTGGGTATTTGGCTAATATCCATGTATCTAATTCTGAGAGTTCTTCATATTGGGGTAGAGTATGTACTCTATCTTAATCTGAACACCTTTGGTTCCTGACTTAGAGTTAAATAACAAACAAGCCAGAATCCTTCCGTCAATATTTAGGGGTAGATCACAGAGAGCTTTGACAACCATGTTAAAAAAGTTGAACTTGTTCTGAAAAGCAATTAATAAACAAGCCAAAAATTGACAGAATTTTTACATTAAAAGATCACATTCTTTCATCAGTGTGTGAATAGATTAGAAGAGAAGATTAGACACAGACATTAGCAGTCTATTGTAATAGTCCAAAGAAAAGATCTTGGATGTCTTGGAATAGGATATGTTAGTGGAATTAGAGATACATAGACAAGTTCAAAGGTGTTTTGGAAAGTGAACTAAAAAGCTTTGGTGTTTATTTATATGGACTGGGTATTGTAGGTTGGAGGGAAATAAGGGTGAGGAATGATTCCAAAGTTTCTGTCTGAGGCAAATAAATGATTGTTGCATTGGCCAAAAATTGAATATTAAATGATGAGCAAATTTGCAAGTTGGGTAGGAGAGGGCTCTGGAAAGTAATGAGGTCCATGGTGAACATACTGATTGCATTACCTATGAGACAGCCAGACAAAATTTCTAGTAGCAGGTTGAATATATTGGTTTGAACGTTTTAAATGAATGACTATAGGTGCAAATTGGAGTCATAAGCATTACCCTAATTGAACCAAGGAAACTGATAAGGTCACTGAGAGCAGAAACATCTAAAAAAAGAGCCTAGGACTAAGGTTCAGATCTTTCTAAATAAAATAGTTAAAGATAGAGAAAAAGGTGTTTTAATATAGTGAAAGTGAAGCAATGGCTAGATAAATAGAAACTATTCAGAAGTGTGTATACTATGTAAGTCTAAGATGGCTTTGGAAAGAGTATTTTGGACAAGAGATAATGTAAAACAATGCAGAGGGTCAAGAAATGAGACTGAAATGAGTCTCATTTACACATACGTGATTAGTGTGATGTGGAAAGCAGCAATGAGAGTCTAATGGAAATATTTCTAGATACGTAAATAAATATATTTAAATGATCTAATGCATTTATATAGAAAACGTACCAAGTTTTTGATAACTCAGAATCTCAGCTAATAATATCAACCATTTCTGTTTCATCTTCTTTTTACTTAAATGAGACACATTTAAGGTATGCAGAAACATTTCTTTGCTGTTAGAATAAGAAGTATATAGACGCTCACTTTTATGGTAGCAGTCTTTATTCTGACATGTATGTGCCACCCTTACCCTCAAAAACAATACTGGAAGTACACAGACATTAGAAACCTGAAAATTAAGGCAGAGAAGAAGGAGAAGAAGAAAAATAAAAATAAGGAGAGAGAAAGAAAAAGAAAACAGAAAATAAGGGGAGAAAAAGGAACAGGGCAAAGGAGAGAACAGAATAGAAAAGAAAGAACAATTTTAAAGAAGAAAAGAAAAGAAGCATATTATTTTGACAATTTTCTGTTCTTAGGCCAGTAGTTTTCTTTTTCAAACCATTTTTCATCAACTCTGATGGAGAAGCTACAGTCGTTACAAATCAAAATGAAAGTTAAAACAAGAGACTCAAATGCTGTGACTATGTGTTGCCTTTTCTGTTCTTGTTTGCTAACATTTAATTTTTAAAAGATTATTTCAGAATCTTTTTTTTATATTTATGATTTAGAAAATAGTCTGTAAAAGCAAAAGTGCACATCAATGAACTCAGATTATCTAAATGGTATATTTTGAAAAGTCCATTGAAACATGATCTGATCTCTATATCTATTTTCACTTTAACTATCTTAAATGTAGTAATTTGTTCATTTGCTCTTCTTGAGACAACTGTTAATGAACATATAGAAAATACAATTTATATTTCTTGAAGGAAACAAATGACTAGTAGCCACCTTCTTGAGGAGATTAGTAACAGACGTTGGAATTTACTAGCTCCAGGTAAGTTGCTACACCTAATCACAAAGCACTCCCGATTACCTGTTGTATTACCCTGGAAAACCTTAGTAGACTGTGAAGCACAGAAGAGGGGAAAAGAAATTTTCATTTGATGTCAGAGGAAATAACTCTATAGCACATTTGAGATGACATCTGGAAATTCTCTTCCTGCAGTTGGTTCACTCAGATTTAGCAAAAGGAGTGGAACAGCAGCCAACGTGCTCTAGACTGTGGAGTTTAAGGGAAGAAAATAGAGCCTCTATTGAAAAGTTAAACATAAAGATCTCTTGCTTTAAGCAAATTTCGTACAACTTGCTATAATTGAGAATTAATATAATTATCAGTATTACTAAAGAAAGCTTTGCAGCAATTACACTTAATTTCCATATAATGAGAATAAAATAATTTACCACATAACCTCTAGAAGTTATTTCAGACTAGATTACATTACTGATGTTAGTTATAGGTTTCTGCAATAATCTCTGAGAGAAAAACAAAATATATACAAACACCTCTCTTTATTAATTGTCATTTGTTTAGTTAAATATACAAAGTTTCACTTCAGATAACAGTTCAGGCATTTTAAAGTAAATTATAATCTTTTTAAAATGTTCATTAAATCATAAGTAATAAAGACTATCCATATATTATTTAGAATGATGGTGGGTAAGTGAGTTGTGATAATCTTGAGTCTGCTGTTCAGCATAAGAAAAAAGCTGGTCCATAGTTCCCCTGACCAATTGTCTTCCATAATTACTTCTTTCCATCTGGCATTGTATGCCACAAATAACTAGTCTTAAAATCAACTAGCTCTTACTGTTACTACTAGAAAATAGTTCTAAAATGTAGGAAGGTGTTTGAATGCAATATAAAGTACCATTTTGTAATATACTTTAAGTTATAAAACATTGAAAATTAGAAACTCAAGAATAGCTTATCACAAATAGCTTAGAAGAGTAGGTAAAGAAAAGCTAGATTAGCACAAAGCAAATAAAGCAATAAAATTAGCACAAAGATATACAAATATACAAGCAAACAACAACAATAACAAAATGGTTCACACATGTATTGCTGCCTAAATTAAAATAAAGCCCACTGCGATTCAGTGGGGGAAAAGATGCCTTTCAAAAATGAACAATGTTTAAATCATTGGATAACAATATGAAAAAAGTGAAACTTGACTTCTACATCACATAATAAATAAACTAAATCAGAAAAGAATCAGAGACCAAATGTGAAAGGATAAAAAAATAAAGCTTCTAGGGGATAGGGAATATAGTATACCCATGACCCTGGAGTAAGCAAAGATTTCATAAACAATGCACAAAACTATAAAATGCATTAATCCTAAAGCAAAAGACTGGTAAATTGGTCTTAATTAAAATTAAGAATTTCTATTCATCAAAAGGCATGACAAAAAGAATGACAAGCCATAATTTGGGAAAATAGTTTTATAATTAATATATATAATAAAAACACATGTCTAGAATATTTAAAGAAATCTACAAGCAAATATGAAAAAATACAATTCAATAAAAAAACTGACAAAGACTTAACTACACAGTTCAGTTAAGCATATAAAAAGTTGTTCAGTCTTATTAATTACCAGGGAAATATATATAAAAATTACAATGATATATCATCACATAGTTGAAAAATGGTTTGACGTTATCTGCTATTGCTAAGCAGCTGCCAATCTGTTAAATCAGCAAATTCCACTGTTAGGTACAGTGGATCTATATCCAATATCCAAATCATGGTAGTTTTGTTCATGATATGAAGGAATCAGATGAAAACTTAACCTCACAAATAACCACATGAATATGCTACTATGATATATCCATGCCAGCAAACATCATGCAGTGCCTTTTTTAAATACAAAAAAAAAAAAAAAAAAAAAAAATGATGCACATAGTAACATGGCTAAATTTCATATATATAATATTGAGCAAAGAAAGCCAGACACAAAATAGTGTACTTTATATTCCTATATTTACAAAATGATTAAAAAGAGAAAAAACTAACCAATGAGTGATGGAAGTCAGAACTGTAGTTACCTCAGTTTGAGAAAAGTGGGGGATTAAAGGTGAAGGGGAATAACAGAGCCATCTGGAAACAGTTTATTCAACTGTTTTTATCAAACCCTGTTAGAGTGCTAGACCCCATAGTACAAATTATTCCCTGTAGTCCAAACAGAAGCTACAAAAGTGCAGTGGGTTAGCGTGATTCAAAATGTATATAAAACGGTGACTACAAATTTCTTCTACTAAAGTATAACTTCTTTAATATAGACTTCTTTGTAGACAAAACTTCAATGTTTTATCTCACACAAGCCCCAGCACAATGATCCACCCCTCAGAGACACTATCAATATTCGAAATTTACTTAATTAATGGATGTTACAATTTTTTTTTTTTTTTTTTTTTTTTTTTTTTTGAGACGGAGTCTCGCTCTGTTGCCCGGGCTGGAGCGCAGTGGCCGGATCTCAGCTCACTGCAAGCTCCGCCTCCCGGGTTCCCGCCATTCTGCCTCAGCCTCCGGAGTAGCTGGGACTACAGGCGCCCGCCACCTCGCCCAGCTAGTTTTTTGTATTTTTAGTAGAGACGGGGTTTCACCCTGTTAGCCAGGACGGTGTCAATCTCCTGACCTCGTGATCCGCCCGTCTCGGCCTCCCAAAGTGCTGGGATTACAGGCTTGAGCCACCGCGCCGGGCCGGATGTTAGAATTTTAAACCGCATCTTTATCATGTATATATCCTTGTCAAGAAGGACAAGGTCATTATCTTCACTAACATATAAAGGAAAACCAATATGCTGCTATGGATCTCTTTTTAAAACTTTGGATATTTGTGGATAACTATATAAAATCAGTATGTGGGAATACAAGTATAAAATTAAAAATTAAGTGTCCCAAAATATTTGTAGATAAAGATATGGATGAAAAATCAGTAGACGTGAAGGGTATATCATTCTTGATGTTCAATGTAGATGTAGTATTATAATATATATATAAAAGTTCTTAAGTCTACAATTGCCCCCTTGTTTATTTCTATATATGATTTGTTGTATTTTGACTTATTATAAGAGTACTCACACTGTTAATTTAGGAGAGAGATTAATTTTTAAAAATATGGTGTTTTCCTTAATTGAACATATTTTACCCTTCAAAAATATATTGCCCAGAATAAAACTTCTACCCAAGATTTAGTAAGGGATGAAATTCATAGGTGACAAAGATTTGGGGGGAAAAGTCCTCAGAGTATCTTTCCACATTATTGGTTAAGCCTTTTTAATGAAAAACTATGAATTTAAATTAGACAGTTTAATAGATGCAAATTAAGATAATGGAAATTAAAAGTGTAAGTTAGAAGAACATTGTTTTCATAGGTGCTAAAATAGCAAAGATTATTAAAGAAGTTCCCTGGGATTGCACTACAGATGAAGGGTTGCTAAATTATTCATATAGACACTAATATATCAAAGCACATTTTCATAAAATTTAAATAGTTAAAGCCTGTCTTTTTTGAATATAAAATGTTAAATTCCTCTTAAAGCTAATAAAACTCGGCATTTTATTAATTTTATGTTATAAATGTATTTGAAAAAATTGAATAATTTGACATTTATTCCAAATTCTGAACAGTAAAATTATGCAGTTGGCCTCTCCTATTATTTACACTCACTTCCTTTTCCATTCTTGGCTGCTAATTTAGGATGTTATATTAATATTATTACTTTTTTAATTTTTAGAATTGCCCTAAAGTTAGAGTCATAAAATTAGGTCACATAAACAAAAAATCTATATGTAAGACAGATGACAATATGTAAGAGATGGCAAGAGTGACACATTGCTGCTTATGACTATGAAATTTGTTTCTGTTCGTAATTATGTGAATCAGCAATTTTATTAGTGATTTTTCTTTCCCAGTTACAATTCAGCAATGTGCATGAGCATTCAAGGTCGTCATCTTAACGTGACAACAGTCACTAAGTGAGGAAGATCCTTGTTTTTAATGTGAAATTCACATTAAATGTATTTTAACTTGAAAATCTCATATTTCAAATTAGAAGTTTAAAATCAAATAGATTAAATAAATTACTGAACCTTTCTGTGATCTGATACATACTGAATGTTAATCCCTATAATTAATATCTAGCTTTTTCATTTACTAATAAACCATGGGTGTGAATTAGCTTTTCGGGAGTTCACCATTTCATTGCTTTAATGCTATTAAATTATTGTCAGCATACTTAAAACATTTTGAATATTTTAAAGTAAAATGATGAAGAAAGATTAGTATTCTCTCAAGGAAGCTGTCATAATAAATAATTTGATAATTTTAGTGCAAAGAAATAATAGCAGCAGTCATACAAGGAATAAATATTATTCGTACATAAATTATCTTCTGTGCTTTCTATCTGTGCTCCTTTAAATAGAGTTATATTGGAACATGGCAACACCCATTAGCTTACATATTGTTTATGACTGCTTTCATGCTGTAATGTCAGAGCTCAGTAGCAGCTAGTAGCAGCTACAGAAATGACAAAACTTTCAAAGCCAGTACTATTTACTATCTGGTCGTTTACAGAAAAAGTTTGCTAATCTGTACTCCATAGACTCATACAAGAAGGATTATAAGTCAACACCTCATCTTTAATTATAGGAGTTATGAAGATGTTATTTTAGGCAGATAGAGAGGATAAGGCATCCTTGGTAAGGTTTTATTTTCTTTTAAAGCAGCTCCAGAAACATTTCTTTTCTAGCAGAAAAATGCTTTGAAGGGCCAGGCCAGCAAGCTTTGATATACAAATGCCAGCCTCTAGAAACTGGGTCCATCCAATATGGCAATTCCTGCCTTCTTCTCAACACCATGTGTGCCAAGCATCATGGCCACCCCCAGATATCTCCATATCTGGGGAGATATCTCAACTCCATGTGTGCATGTGTGTACAACATCATGGCACCCTGAATTTGCATATTAAAAGGCTAGAGTGGGAGGGCCAGTTTTGTGGCAGGCTATATGAATAACATACCTTGTCAATCCAATTTCTCTGGGCCCTGTGTAAATCAGACACCACCTCCTCCAGCCTCCTGATATAACCGTTTTCTGCCACAGTTAGGGTTTCCTCTCTCGGCTTGGAGCCCCGCTTTAAGCAGCCATGGCAGGGAAGCCCAGAGGGAATAGCTCTGCAGAGCTAAAACAGGTTCCAGAGGAGCAATCTGTGACAGCTATTGAATGTCCCAACCCCTCCAGTCTCCCTTCAATAGTCCATCAGCTCCTCCAGCTCCACCATCTCCAGGATATCCTACTCTTCCCCCTTCACTCTTACCTCTGCAGGAAATGCTTGATGGAAACGGTGCCAGGAGGGTTCAAGTTACCTTCTCATTACAAGACCTTAAATAAATAAAGGGAGACTTATGCTGATTTTCTGACAACCTCAATAGGTATATAGAAATTTTCCAGAATTTAACTCAGGTGTTTGACTCCACAAGGTGGGATGTTATGTTGCTGCTAAGTCAGACCCTCATTGCATCTGAAAAGGAGGCCGTTCTGCAGGCAGCAGAAAAATGCGGAGATGAGCAACATGCCTCCTATAGCAGATCAAGAAGAGGGGGTAGGGAAGGTGAAGAAGTGGAAACTCCATTTCCACCAGTAAGGGAAGCAGTTCCAGTAGACAACCCAAACTGAAATCCCAATAACCCAAGGGATGAATGGAAAAGGAAGCACTTTTTAAGGTGCATATTAGGGGGCCTACAGAAAACCAGGGCCCAAATTTTCAATTACTCTAAACTGACCATGATAGACCAAAGACCAGATGAGAATCTCACAGTCTTTATGGAAAGGCTGAGAGAGGACTAATAAAACTCACCTCTTTATCCCCTGATTCAGTCGAGAACAGCTCATCCTGAAGGGCAAGTTCATTACACAGGCAGTTCCTGATATTAGAAGGAAACTACTGAAGCAAGCTACAGGACCAGATATCAGCCAGAAAGCCTCCTGAGAATAGCCACTTTAGTCTTTTACAATAGGCATCTAGAGGAGGCCCAAGACAAGGAGAGGGATTACAAGAGAAGGACAGAGGCTCTAGTGGCAGTGTTACAAGCTTGCGAAGTCCAGGATCCCCGAGGTGCATCCACTAGCTGTTATCGATGCGGCAAGTCAGGGCATTCTAAGAAGGAATGCCCAGGCAGGAAGTCGAAGCCACGTCGACCCTGTCCAGCCTGTGGCAGAAACCACTGGAGACGATCTGCTCCTGGAGGCAGAGTTCACTGGGTGCAGAACCAGCCTCATAAATGGTTCAGCAGGACTGACAGGTCCTGGAGCTCAAACCCCTGGCTCAGGCTGCCATTAAAGCACAGGAACCTTGGGTGATTCTGGAGATTGAAGGAGGAAAGGTAGATCTTCTGGGTACTGAAGCCAGTTTCTCTCTCCTCTTCTCTAATCCAGGGCTCCCCTGTTCCCATAGCATGACTGACAGGGGCGCCTCAGGAAAAACTCTAACCCAATTCTTTGCTCAATGCCTTAGCTGCAGATGGGGGACTTACTATTTACACAGGCCTTTTTAATTGTGCCTGAAAGTCCCCCTCCTTTACTAGGCAGAGATATTCTAGCTTGGGTGGGGACCAGCATCCTTATAGCCTCAGGATAAACTAATTTTTTTTAATCTTGCTGTCTTTGCAATTCAGTTTATTGGGCTTTCTTCTTTTTCAAGTGACCTACTGTATCCAGTCAAATGGTTGCAGGCCAAACTTGGAAGAAAGATTTAAAATGTGAATAAACTAAGAGGAGAAGGTGTGCAGGAGGTTGGGCGGGGGAGGGTGAGTGGAAGTCCGTCTGCACTACTGTGAAGAGTCCTAGACTCCATAAATTGAGTCTGTTTTAATCCTTTTAAAAAACCAAGCCTTTTTTTTTTCTTTTTTCTCCTAAAATAAAATAAAATGGTGTGTTTTTTTCTTTTTTTATTTTATTATTATTCTTTCTGTCCCCCTGATGGAAGCTAACATTAATCCAGAAGTGTAGGCAACTCAAGATTAGGTCTAGCTATAACTGCTAGGCCAGTCCAGATCTATTTTAACTATTCCACTTCTTTTCCTAACCAGAAACAGTATCCCCTGAGGCCAGAGGCTAGGAAAGGGCTAAAAGCCATTATCAATAATCTAAAGATGCAGGGTCTCCTCAAACCCTATAATAGCCCCTTGCAACACCCCAATATTAGAAGTGTAGAAACCCAATGGGGAACAGAGACTAGTTCAGGACCTCCACCTCATTAAAGAAGCTGTAGTTCCAACCATCCAGTGGTGCCTAATCCCTAGACCCTGTTAACTCAAATACCTGAGGGAACTAAATGGCTTACAGTCCTGGATTTAAAGAATGTCTTTTTCTGCATACCGTTACATCTAGACTCTCATACTTGTTTGCCTTCAAAGATCCCTCTGGCAAGACTGCCCAGTTAACATGGATGGTGCTGCCTCAGGCATTTTGAGATAGTCCTCACTTGTTTGGACAGGCACTGTCAAAAGACTTCTCTGAGTTATCTCATCCCCAAGTTAGGCTCTTGCAGTATATTAATGATATTCTACTCTGTTCCCCAACTAAGGAAGCTTCTCAGGAAGGCGCTAAAGCTCTTCTCAACTTCTTAGCTACCAGAGTATATAAGTTTCAAAACCCAAGTCCCAGTTTTGCAAAATCTTAGTGAAGTGACTAGGCTTAGTGCCTTCTAAGGGGACCAGAGCGTTAGGGGAAGAAAGCATTAAGCCTATTTCCTCCTTTCCTCTCCGCAAAACCCTCAAGCAACTAAGAGGATTTTCGAGCATTACAGGATTTTGTAGACAATGGATACTTGGGTATGGTGAAATAGCTTATCCATTATAAAACCTCATAAAAGAAACTCAGGGAGTTAAAACTCATCTTTTAACCTGGAAATCTGAAGCACAAAAGGCCTTTAAACAGATAAAACAAGGCTTGCTTAAGGCACCAGCTCTCAGCCTTCCTGTAGGGAAGGTCTTCAATCTGTATGTGTCAGAAAAGAAGGGAATGGCTCCGGGAGTCTCAACACAGGCCCGAGGACCAGATCAATAGCCAGTGGGTTACCTAAGTAAGGAACTTGATTTGGTGGCTACAGGATAGCCAGCATGCCTCCAAATCATTGCCTCAGTGGCTCTGTTGATCCCAAAAGCCTCCAAATTAACCCTAGGAAATGATTCAACTGTTTATACCCCCACATAACATGGCAGGACTATTGCACTAAAGGGGGAGCCTTTGGCTAACAGGTAGCCAACTCCTTAACTATCAGGCCCTGCTGTTAGAGGGCTCCAACATCCAATTAAAGCCTTGTTCTCACCCAAATCCAGCCACCTTCCTCCCCGAGGAAACTGGGGAACTTGAGCATACGTGTGAACAAGTCATAGTACAGACCTATGAAGCCAGGGAAGATCTCAGGGAAACTCCACAAGACAATCCAGACTGGACCCTCTTCACAGATGTGAGCTCTTCTGCAGAACAAGGGATCCATAAGGCAGGATACACGGCAGTCACTCTAAATGACATCATTGAAAGTGCATCTCTCCCTCCAGGTACAAGCGCTCAATTAGCTGAGCTAATAGCTCTTACAAGAGGAATTGAATTAAGCAAAGGAAAGGCAGCTAACATTTACACTGACTCCAAGTATGCTTTCCTGGTTCTCCATACTCATGCTGTCATTTGGAAGGAAAGACATTTTCTTACACCAGTGAGTCTCCTATAAAATATCACCAGGAAATTAACAGGTTATTATCCTCAGCATTCCTTCCACAAGAGATGGCAGTGATGCATTGTAGGGGCATCAAAAGGGAACAGATTAGGTAGCTGAAGGAAATAGATTAGCTGATCAGGCAGCTAAGTCAGTGGCAAGGAAGCCTCAAAGTATCAACACACTTCAAACCCCTCTAGTCTGGGAAGGCTCCATAAGAGAAACCAAACCGCAATACTCCCCTATAGAAATAGAATGGGCCACCTCTCGAGGGTATACATTTCAGCCGTCAGGATGGTTATAGTCAGAGGATGGCAAACTCCACTTGCCAGCCTCCAGCCAATGGAAAGTCCTTAAAATTCTTCACCAAACGTTTCACTTGGGAAAGGAAAAAACTTACCAGTAGGCCCAGAGATTGTTTTTAGGAGAGGACTTACTAAAAACAGTCAAGTAAGTTGTTAATGCTTGTAAAGTCTGTCTTAAAAATAATCCCCTGAACAGGCAACTCCTTCCTCCTCAAACCCCCAAAATACGAAGTCATCCAGAGGAAGACTGGCAGATAGACTTCACCCACATGCCGAAGAAAAAGGATATTCAATACCTGCTGGTATGGGTAGTTACCTTCACTAATTGGGTAGTGTTTGGACGAACGGAGGCAAGATGGTGCACTTCCGGGTTCTTCTTTACCACCAACTCTTCCCGCCCGCGCGAAAATGCAGCCTGCACCCGGGAAGGTGCAGATCAACTGGGCATGCGCCAGGTGACGTCAATCCGAAGAGACCAAGATTTACCTGGTCGCACCTGCCTAACGCCCCCAACACGCCCGTGCCCCGCCTATTGCCCGCCCACTCCTAGAATAAGCCACTCTCCGCCAGCGCGCCAGGGGGCCTTCCTGAGTGTCTCACGCCCGTAGGGATATCGGGAATGCAGGAACTCCCTGGGAGAGCCCCACCGGGGGCACTCTGCCGGCCTCCTTTGCCGGAGGCGGACAGACCTCTTCCCCACACCTTAGGTGACCAAAAATAAACTTGCAGTTTTGCTCCTACCCTTGCCTGGTCGCTGGTTCTTTTGTGCTCGCTCTGGTGGTCTTAGAAAAACAAATCAGGTAGAAGCATTTCCATGCAATACAGAAAAAGTCTGTGAGGTAATAAAAGTGTTAGTTAATAAAATAACTCCCTGCTTTGGTCTACCTAAGTACCTTTGAAGTGACAATGGGCCCTCATTTAAGGCAGCTGTCACACAAGAGGTCGCAAAAGCACTAGGCATAGAATATCATTGCCATTGTGCTTGGAAACCCCAATCTTCAAGAAAGGTAGAGAAAACTAACCATATTATGGAGAGACACCTCAGAAAATTATCCCAAGAAACTCATCTTCCTTGGGTCACTCTTCTTCCCACAGTCTTACTACGAATAAGAAATACCCCTTCAAAATTAGGTCTTAGCCCTTTTGAGATGCTGAACAGATGGCCTTTCTTTACCAATGATTTTCTATTAGATCGGGAAACCTCTGAGCTAGTTAAGCATGTAACCTCTCTAGCTCAATTCCAACAGGAATTAGCACAATTAGTGAGAGCCCATTCCCAGGAAATTGGACCACCTCTATTTAATCCATGAGATTTGGTACTGGTAAAGGCTCTCCCTTCTCTCTCTCCCTCCCTAAACTCAAGCTGGGAAGGGCCTTAGCTGTTCTTCTTTCAACCCCTTCAGCAATAAAAGTTACAGGAATTGACTTTTGGATACTTCACACTTAAGTGAAAGCCTGGAGAGCTGAGGGAGCAACCCCTGACAGCCCAGAGGAACGTCCTGAATATCAATGTGGTGAAATAGGAGATCTTAAGCTGAAAATCACAAAAAAATAAGTAACTGAGTGAGAACTACTCATTTTACTCAGTCTCACCCCTACCTCACCAAACACTTTTTGTCATTTCTACCTCTCCTTTTGAGCCAAATATTAGAACTTCTTTTAGATGGAAATGATGTACTATCCCACCCTTTCAGGAATTGTTATCCTCACTCTACTATTTGCAGTAGGACTATATATGGTAGCACACTCAGGGTGGAATATCAAAAAGAGAATCTCAATTACTGTAGCATTTCAATTAATTATTATCCTCATAGAAGTAATAACAGTTACTAAACAGGAAGTAAACATGAGCGTTTTGCTATCGCTAAGTCTATTAGGACTTTTTATAGAGCTTAATAATACATAACACTATTTAGGTCCTACAATATCTGCCATGGCCCATGTGTACAATAAGACTAATTGTTGGGTTTCTCCTAAGTGGTTTGCTCAGTTCAATGACATTAAGGAAACTTACAATGACCTGGATCCCTTGGGATAAGGGATCCCGTCTTAGGATTCCCTTTGTTGGCTTTCACTTTAACCCTTAAAGACTTATCAGGCATAAATGGGGCATGTTATGGGAGCACTTTCAACTGGGTGACTCCTCTCAGGAGAACACTGGGCCCCCCAGTGCCAAAGAACACTCTCCCCAAAGATAAACGTCACACCCTCAGACTGGGGCAAGTTGACAGAGTAAAAGCAAACACCTCCCTCTCCTTTAAACGCAGCGGGAAGGACCGTACTTGGGAGATCTCAGATACTGTGCATCAGGAAGGACCATACTTGGGAGATCTCAGATATTGTAACGTCACACTTGTAATTGCTGATCGTTCAAAGATTTGGGGAAGAGAGCACAACAAGGGTAATACAAAAGGATCAGAAGCCTTAGAGGGGGCTTTCAGAATCTAGCCTCTCCTCCTGGTTGGAAGTCCCAATGAGAATGGCATGCTCTAAATAACCACCTTGACTATAATGTAAAGAATAACACATGGGCCTTTCCAAACATGCCCCCCATGAAATTCCAGACTCTTGTATGATGTTTGCTAATAGTAGCAGGTTACAGATCTACGGGCAAACTGGAGACATCTGGACTAAGAGCCCTTGCCACAAGGATCATCATCTAAGATACTGGACAGTGCATATTATGTCTCTAATTTGTTGAAACTCCATTTGTCAAGTGGGCCCTTCTCACTTGGTAGGTCAAATTCCAAATGGCATGGTAAATGACTATCCTAAATATTTGATCTCCTTATCCCAAGGATATCTCTATTATATGTAAAGAGGGGAAACTTCTAAGATATGAGAAAAATTTGCTGGTGTCTCTCACAAGCCACAACTTAAAACCATCCCCTCAAGGAAAGGGACTATATTTTGTTTGTGGCTCCTAGATACACTTAATTATCCCAAGGCATTGGAAGGGAACTTGTGTTATAGTAGCAGTAGTTCTCAACTTATTATTTTTAAATTCTACTGAAATGGCAGCATCATCTATGGATAAGACCCTTAGATTGACCCCAGGAGGAACCCTAGCTTCTATTTCCCACTCTACTCCCCTTTCCAACAAGAAGTATCCAGAAAGAGTTGTCGCCCAAAACCTCCTAACAGCAGTTAGGGTGATATCTTCTCAGGGGGAGTATTATAGGGGTTATTAAGAAATTATTTTAGGCAGATAGAGAGGCTAAGTGGTCCTTGGTAAGGCGATTTTTTCAAAAAAGCAGCTCGAGAAACTTTTCTTTTCTAGCAGAAAAATAGCTTGAAGGGCTAGGCAGGCAAGCTTTAATATGCAAATACTGGCCATTACAAATTGGATGTATCCAATATGGCAATTCCCACCTTATCCCTCTGTCAACATGTGTGCCAAGCATCATGGCCACTCCCAGATACCTCCACGTGTGTAAAACATCACAACACCGGCATTTGCATATTAAAAGGTTACGGTGAGAGGAACAGTTTTTTCATGGGCTACGTGAATGACATTCTTTGTCAAACCAAGGAACCCCTTGGCCCTAGGTAAATCAGACACTTCTTCCTCCAGCCTCCTAATATAACCAACTGTTTTCTGTCATACTCACAGTTTCCTCTGTTAGCTTGGAGCTCCCCTCCCTCTGTCTCAGTACAGGGGATCTTCTTCCTTCTTTCCTGCCCATTAAACTCTCTGCTCCCTGAAACCACTCCACATGTGTCTATGTAGTTTTATCTAAATTGGCTCAAGGCAAAGGACACTGCTGTTCCTCCAGTCATTGGAGCTGTATCACATTCATTTGTTACATATTTCAGAGGTCTGGAATCCTGGCAGCTAGAAACCCCACAACCCCCACAGACACTTGAGCTGGAAAAGAGAGTTGCTTAGAGAGGCAGTTAGGGTCAGGACCACAGCCTGTGCAGAGCCCAGTGGGTTTGGTGCAGGAACATATGCAGCGGAGCATGGCCAGAGATGCCCATCCCCCAATGCTCACCATGGTCCTCTAGAAGACTTTAGCCTTAGGAGGATGTTGGAGCAAGACAGGGCAGTCTTGCCAGTGAGATGGGACCAGTTAGATCTAGGTGCCCCATGTCTGCTGGCCACTCCTAGGACCCCCGTCTGGCCATGTCCACTTACCATGCAGTCTCTGATGCCCAACCAGGGTGCGTCCCAGAGACCCACCCCAATCATATGCCAATCATAGCTCCTTCACTGGCAGACCGTATCTGACCATCAGAGCTCCAGCAGAATGGCACCCACTGTCAGGCACCTGCACCCTCCCCCAGCACTGATTTGTCAGCATGCACTCACTCACAGCCGCCCCTCCACTGTTTTGCTGTGAGCTTTTGTGTGGGCAGACATTGCTTCCTTCCCCTTGCAAGGGCAGTGTGTGCTCGTGCCCATGCACCGTGCTACACCACTGCTGCTGGCATGACTGTACTCCATCCCCCTCCACCACCACCACTGTGCCACTGGTGTGAACACATGTCCAGATGCCAGCGATTTTGCCCACTCTCTGTGCTGCCATCACTAACAAGCACACAGACATCAATAACACTGTCCCCCACCCTGAGCAACAACCACTGCTGCTGTAAAAGCACACACAAAAGAAAGCCAGCATGCTGAGGTGAACCAATGTCCCGCATCCTCTGCTGCTACCTCCAACAGCATCAGCATGTACATGAAGGCCATAACCCCATCCCCACTGGTATCCAACCCCAGTCAACACACATGCACCCTGCAGTACTGCCACTGCTGCTCCTACACACGAATGAGCACAGATCTCATTGCTACTGCCCCAGTGATGTTCTTGGCCAGCACCACCCATCAGAGTGTTGTGGACAGTGGTCCAAAAATACTTTGACCCCCCTAATACCTCAGGGTCATAACCTCCAGGGTTCAAAGAACAAAGCTGGGGCCCTAATAATCGGTACCCAGAGTTGGAGCACGCAGCCCAGAAGTGTGGACCTGAGCCTTGCTGCCTAAAATCATACAAAATTGAAGCCAGACGACTATATCCACCTCTTGCCATGATCAAACCATTAAAGGCATAAAAAAAGATAAAATCAAAAGAACACATTCAAAGGATGCAAGGTTGGTTCAACACATGCAAATCAGTAAATGTGATTTACCACATAAACAGATGTAAAGACAAAAACCACATCATCATCTCAATAGATGCAGAAAGGCTTTCAATAAAACTAAACATTCCTTCATGTTAGAAACCCTCAACAAACTAGGAATTGAAGAATATGCTTCAAAATAATAAGAGCCATCTATAACAAACCTACAGCCAACATCATACAAATGGGCAAAAGCTGGAAACATTCCCCTTGAAAACCAGCACAAGACAAGGATACTCTCTCCCACAACTTCTATTTAACATAGTACCGAAAGGCCTAGCCAGAGCATTCAGGCAAGAGAAAGAAATAGAAGGTATCCAACTAGGAAAAGAAGAAGTCAAACTATCTATGTTTGCAGACAAAATGTTTCTATACCTAGAAAACCCCACAGTCTCAGTCCCAAAACTCCTTGATCTGATAAAGAACTTCAGCAAAGTTTCAGGATACAGAATCAATGTAGAAAAATCAATAGCTTTTCTATATGCCAATAATGTCTAAGCCAACAGCCAAATCAAGAATGCAACTCCATTTATAATAGTCATGAAAAGAATAAAATAATCAAGAATACAGCTAACCAGGGAGGTGAAAGCTGTCTTCAATGGAAATTACAAAACACTGCTCAAAGAAATCAGAGATGACATAAACAAATAGAAAAACATTCCATTCTCATGGATAGGAAGAATCAACACTGTTAAAATGGCCATACTGCTCAGAGAAGTATACAGCTTCAATGCTATTCCTATCAAACTATTAAAGACATTCTTCACAGAGTTAGAAAAGGCCACGTTAGGCCAGATGTGGTGGCTCATGCCTTTAATCAACACTTTGGGAGGCCAAGGCGGGTGGATCACGAGGTCAGGAGTTTGAGACCAGTCTGGCCAACATGGTGAAACCTCTGTCTCTACTAAAAATACAAAAATTAGCTGGACATGGTGGTAGGTGCCTGTAATCCCAGCTACTCGGGAGGATGAGGCAAAATAATCATTTGAACCTGGGAGGTGGAGGTTGCAGTGAGCCAAGATCATGCCATTGCACTCCAGCCTGAGCCACATGGTGAGACTCTGTCTCAGAAAAAACAAAAAACAAAAAACAAAAAAACACTTTAAAGTTTATATGGAACCAAAAACAAAACTCCAAATAGCCAAAGCAACCATAATTAAAAAGAACAAAGATGGCCAGGTGCGGTGGAGAATGCCTGTAATCCTAGCACTTTGGGAGGCTGAGGTGAGTGGATCACGAGGTCAGGAGATTGAAACCATCCTGGCTAACACGGTGAAACCCTGTCTCTACTAAAAAATACAGAAAAATTGTCCGGGCTTGGTGGCGGGCGCCTGTGGTCCCAGCTACTCCTGAGGCAGAGGCAAGAGCATGGCATGTGAACCTGGGAGGCAGAGCTTGCAGTAAGCAGAGACTGTGTCTCAAAAAAAAGAAAGAGAAAGAAAAAAAAGAACAAAGTTGGAGGTATCACATTATCCAACTTCAAACTATAAGGCTACAATAAGCAAAATCCAAAAGGTTTTGAACACTGACATGATGCTGCAAATGGAAAATTCCACACCTGGCCTCGTGTGATGAGTAGCAGTCAAAATTCAGGCATGCAACACAAGTTGATTCAGCATCCCCATGGGAAAAAATACCCTCCCTGCCCTCTTCAATTGTAGTATATTTACACATACCCAGACTCCCCCATGCAAGCATGCCTACAAAAGGTATACACTGACACCTATTCAGGCCAGATGTTCCAACATCAAGTTTCCAACAATGCCCCACGTGGACCCAAAACCTATGTGCGTTATTCACTGTGATTTTTATTTATTCTTTGCTGTATGTTATAAAGACATTGTTGAAAATGTTAAAAAAAAAAAAAAAAAAAGGCCTGCAGAGATCTTATGGGTTACATCGATAAGAAAAAGAGAAAGCATGTATGTTTATCTACAGCACAGAAAGACAAGTTTCTCTGTCTGTTGCAGAAACTGCACAGCAGTGTAAGTGTGAAATGTCCTACAGAAGAGTATGTTGTTGAAATGACCATCATTTATGACCTGAAGAACAGAAGGATACACTGTTGAAGGTCAATGCTGCAAGTCACAAATAGAAGTTAATGAAAAACAGAAAAATACTACTTAATGCTAGCAATGACTATCTCAATCATGCATTGGAAAAGTTGACCTGTGAGCATGGCAGTCTCTTAAGAAAAGATGCCGCTTAATGGTACACGGATCATGAAACAAAGATCTATTACAATGAACTGAAATGGAACGGAGTTGTGAATATTCAGCAGACTGACTGCCAAAATTTAAGAAAATATATAGAATTACATTTTTAAAGATTTGTGGTGGCAAAGCATCTGCTAATCACAAAGCAATGGAGAAGTTCATTGATGAGTATGCCAAGGTCACCACTGATAAAAAACAAAACAAAACAAAACAAAAAAAAACTGTTGCTAGAATAAGTCTATAATGCTGATGAAACATCATTGTTTTGGGTGTTATTGCCCCAGAAAGACACTGACTACAGCTTACGAGACAGCCCTATCTTTAATAGGAATTAAAGATGACAAGGACAGAATAACTGGACTGGGATATGCTAATACAGCAGGCATGCATAAGTGTAAACTTGCTATCTTGGGCAAAAGCTTATGTTTTCAAACAGTAGATTCCTTATCAGTGCATTTTTATGCTAACAACAACAACAAAAAACATGGATTGTTAGGGACATCTTCTCTGATTGACTTCACAAACATTTTGTACCTGTGACTGGTGCCTACTGCAGGGAAGTAGGATGGATGACAGCTGCAGAATTTTATCATTTCTTGAAAAAACATTCTGTTCATACTCCAATTGAAATTCTCATCAAAAATAATGTGTATGCCATGAACTATTCCCCAAATGTGACTTCATCAATTCAGCCATGTGACCAAGGCACTCATAAAACAATAAAGAGTAAATATGCAAACACTTTTTTAAACAACATGCTAGCAGTAAGTGAACAGAGGCATGGGTGTGGAAGGTTTTCAAAAGGAGTTTAGCATGACGGATGCCATATATGCTGTTGACAATGCTTGGAATACGGTGGCTGAGGACACAGTTGTGCATGCCTGGCACAAAGCCTGTGACTATGTCAGTGATGAGGAACAAGGTAGTAATCTTCAAAAATTCTGTGTGTCAAGTGAGAAGGAAAAAGTATGACCTCCTTACATTTGCAAAAAAATACACCTTTAGAGTACATCAGTAAATGGAAAAAAGTGGATGTTGAAGAGTTTTTTAACAATGATCCTGAGGCTCCAATTTTTTATTTATTGACTGATAATAAAATAGTCAACATGGTTCTGAATCAAGGTAATCCTGAGGATGATGATGATGAAGATGATGTTATTAACACTATAGAAAGAGTGTCTGTAGATGACATGGTGAAAACGTGATGGGCTTATGAATGCACTGGTGCAGTGTACATTCATACGAGACAAAAAACTCATGCCAATTTATAAAATCAAAGAGAGACTTCTAACACAAAAATTGTCAATGAGGCAGATGACTGATGGAAACATTTAAAAAGTCATCCCACGGATTGCCTCCTCATCCTGGGAGACCCACTTTCTAGTCCCTCAACAGCTTCTGATGTTTCTTTCCACCTAAAGAACTAAAATAAGATATACAGTAGCATTTTATTCAAACACAGAATCATAGGTGGAGACTGAAAGCCTGCAATTGTTTGTTGTTGTTGTTGTTTAGCAGCTGTTCTAGGTATTCTGGTGACGCCACTGTGCTGCTTAGCTACTCTGAACACATTGCTTTTACACCGCATTAATTGTATGTTATTTATTTTTTTTTACTGTTCAGTACTTGTGTGTGGATATGTAGAAGAAAATAGTTATTGGTAGCATATAAATTCAGAGTAAGGAATGATATGTCAAACAATCACAGACTGTCCACATGAGTGGCTGAGATAGTGACTCATTTGCTTTCTGATGGTTCAATGTACACAAACTTTGTTTTGCGCACAAAATTATTTAAAATATTGCCTAAAAGTAACTTCAGGCTATTTGATAAGGTAAATATAAAGCAAAAATGAATTTTGTGTTTAGAATTAGGTGCCATTCCCAAGATATTCCATTATTTATATGCAAATATTTCAAAATATGAATTTGGATCAGGGATATTCAATCTCTTTAAATTTGGGATCTATGATGTGGTCATGCTCTCCCTATAGTGAGTATTTACCAACAAAAAAATATGACCTGCTAATTTTCACTAAGCTATCACACTAGAAGAGGGAAAAGCATTTATCCAATAATTACACAATTATTTATGAATAAAAATTGAAGTAAGTGTTCTTATTAAGAAGAAAAAGTATTGAACATAAATAAATTTCCATTAAGTGACATGTAAGTGGAGATATAAAAGCTATGTAAGAAATTAAGTAGATGAAGCAAGAGAAAGAAAAAGTAGAACTTTTAGGTCACTGAGAAAAAAAGTATGCAAATCCCTGTATCAAGATGAGAATGTTACTCAAAGATCTAAAGTAAAATGAGTCTTATGAAGTTAATCTACCAGGGAAAACTGTTAGGAGGTGAGACTGAAGTAAGCAACCAGATGAAAAAATGTCTTTATAAACTGACCGAAAACGAACAAGAACAAAAAAAAAAACAAAAAAATTTAGAAATCACGGATGAAAGGGAAAACATTATTACCATCAACCTTATAGAAATAAAACACATCACATGGTAATACTATGAATGATTGTATGCCAACAAAATATATAACTTAAATAAGATAGACAAATTCCTAGGAAGAAACAAACTACTGAAACTACTTAAGAAATAGAAAATCTATATATACACCTATAAATTGAATTAGTAATCAAATACTGACAAGGAAGTGACTAGCATGAAATATCTTCACTGTTGAATTATCCCAGTAGAAAAAAAAACATCAATTCTCATAAATTCTTCCAAAAAATAGAAAAAAAGAGAAAATACCTTCAACTCACTCTGTGAGGCCAGCATACCTGATGATACCACATCTTATGTAGACAAATTCAAGCATCCTCAACAAAATACTGCAAACCTGAATCCAGCAGCATATTAAAAAGGACTATACATTGACCAAGTGGGATTTATCCTAAAAATACAAGATCAGTTCAACATACAGAAGTAAATCTATTTAATACACCACACTGAGAAAATAAAAGACAGAAACCATATTATCATATCAACAGTCACAGAAAAAGCATTGGAATCCTATGTGATTTCTAGTTTTCAACAAACTAGAGACAGAAAGGAACTGCCTGAACCTGAAAATGTGAATCTATAAAAATTACACAGCTAACATCATCCTTAGGGGTGAAAGATCAAATTTCATTTGCCTAAGATCAAGAATGATGCAAAGATATCCACTCTCTCCACCTTTTTTCAACATCATACTGTAGATTCTAGCCCAGGCTATTAGGCAGAAACAAAATAAAACACACCCAAATTGAAAAGGAAGAGATAAATTTACCTCTATTTGCAGATGACATGATCTTGTATATAGAAGATATTTAGGAATCAATTAAAACGTCTATCATAATTATAAATAAGGTCACTTGGGTTATAGAATACAAGACCAATATAAAAAAAATTGTGTTTCTAAAAAATGTCAATGAGCAAATTGAAAATAAAATTTTAAAAACTATTTCAATGGCATTAAAAAATAAAATCCCTAGGAATAAATTTAACACAAATTTCAAATTTTATATCTTAAAAATTACAGAATATTGTTTACAGAAATTATAGAAGATCTAATCAATGAAAATGCAACCCATGTTTATGGATAAGAAACTTAATGTGCTAATATTATGATACTCCTAAAATTGAACTATAGATTCAATACAAGTACCAACAAATATTCAGCTGGCTCCTTTGGAAAAATTGACAAGCTAATATTAAAATTAATACTAAAGTTCAAGACACCCAGAATAGCCAAACCAGTTTCAAAAAAAAATTCAGGCCCAGTGTGGTGGCTCACACCTATAATCCCATCACTTTGGGAGGTCGAGGCAGATGGATCACAGGTCAAGATATGGAGACCATCCTGGCCAACATGACGAAACCCCATCTCTACTAAAAATACAAACATTTGCCAGGCGTGGTGGTGTGCGCCTGTAGTCCCAGATACTCGGAGGTTGAGGCAAAGAATCGCTTGAACCCAGGAGGTGGAGGTTGCAGTGAGCCAAGATCGCCACCACTGCACTCCAGCTTGACCACAGAGCGAGACTCCGTCTAAAAAAAAAAAAAAAAAAAAAACTGTCAGAGGTGTCAGCTTTTCAGATTTTGCAACTTGTTACAAAGCTTTTGTAATCGTGATAATGTAGTACTGGCACATAGTCAATCCAAATGGAATATGATTGAGAGTCCATAAATAAACCCATACTTTCTTTTTATTTCAACTGATACTTGACAACAGTGCCAAGACCATTCACTGGGAAAGACAGACCTTTTCAACAAATGGTCCTGCAATAACTAGATATCCAAACACAAACATAAATAAATAAGTATTTTAAAAGTTGGACTCTTATCTCACACCATATACAAAGTTGATGTACAATTAATCAAGATTTGAACGTAAGAGTGAAATTCTAAAACACTTGCAGGAAAATATAACATAAATCTTTGTGACGTTGGATCAGGTAATCATAACATACATATGACATGAAAAGCATAAGTAAAAAAGCAAAAAGTAGACAAATTAAACATATTTGTATTTATATTAAGGATTATTACAATTCATTATTAAAAAGAGAAGTAACCAATTTTTTTAAGTGAGCAAATGATCTGAAGAGACATTTCTCCAAGAAAAATGTGCAAATAGTTCAGCATCACTAGCCATTACAGAAGTAAAAGTTTAAAAAAGAGATTCTACTTCATACCTAGTAGGATAACTATAATATTAAAAAAAAAAACAAAGGTTAAAAATGTTAATGAGGATATAGAGAAATTGTAACCTTCATACACTGCTGTCAAGAATGTACACTGCCACAACTAATTTAAAAACAGTTTGGTAGTTCCTCCAAATTTAACAGAGTTACCAGATAACCCACCAGTTCTACTCATAGATATATATCCAACAGAACTGAAAACAGGTATTCAAACAAATATTTGTAGACATGTTTATAGCAGCAGTATTCACAATGGCCCAAAAGTGGGAAAACTCAAATGTCTCTCAACTGCTGGATGGGTAAACAAAATTTGGTATATTTATATGATAAAATATTATTTGGCAATAAAAATAAACAAAGTATTGGTATGTGTTTCAATATTAATGTGCTTTAAAAAGTTTATGTCAAACAAAATAAGCCAGTCACAAAAACCACAGTGCCTAATTCCATTTAGGTTAAATGTCCAGAATAAGCAAATCCACAGTGATGAAAAGTATATTAATGGTTGCCTAGAGTGGGAAGGGTGGAAGGGGAAATTGAGAGTAACTATTAATGGGTTTGGGGTTTCTTGGAGAGACAGTGAAAAGTTTTTTTAAATGATTGTAATTTTTGTTCCTAGAACTCTGTAAATACACTGAAGTCATTTAATCATATACTTTAAATGGGCTGATTATATGGTGTTATGGGTTGAAATGATGAGGCCCTCTAAAAAAATATGTTGAAGTCCTAAACCCAGTACCTTAAGAATGTGACCTTATTTGAAAATAGCATCACTGCAGATGTAATTAGTTAAGTTACAATGAGGTCATACTGTAGTAGGCTGGGCCATTAATCAAATATAACTGGAGCCCTTATAAGAATATGACTATGTGAAGACACAGGGGCATAAAGGGAGATCACCATGTGAAGACAGACGGAGGCAGAAACTGCAGTCAGGCATCTGAAAGCCAAGGAGCCCCAGTGATTGTCAGCAAACCAGCAGAAGCTAGGAAGAATTAAGGAAGGACTCCCTTACTAATTTCAGAAGGAGCATGGTCCTGCTTTCCCCTTGAGTTTTGACTTCTAGCCTGGAGGATCTCTAAATTTCTACTGTTTTAAGCCACCCATTTTGGGGACTTTGTTGTGGTAGACTTGGGACATTTATACATATAATATGTCAATTTTGTCAATAAAGTTATTACACAAAAAAGCTTTTGAAATATTTTAAGTGCTCAATGAAAGAGTGAGGGGAATGTGGTGAGATGATGTGTTAGTCAGTTCTCACTTGCTATAAAGAAATACCTGAGACTAGGTAATTTTATGTGTCCTCCAATTTTATTCTGCATGTTACAGACAGTCATGATTTCAAAAACAAATTTAGTCACCTGATATAGTTTGGATCTGTGTCCCCACAAAATCTCATGTCAAACTGTGATTCCCAAAGTTGGAGGTGAGGTCTGGTAGAATGTGATTGGATCAAGAGGGCGAACTTGTAAATGGTTTAACACCATCCCCCTTGGTCCTGTACCCACCACAGTGAGTGAGTTATCACAAGATCTGATTGTTTAAAAGTTTGCAGCACTTGCCACTTCTTTCTTCTCTTCATGCTCCAACCATATGAAGTGCTGGTTCGCCCTTTGCCCCCATGACTTTAAGTTTCCTAAGCACATCTTCTCCTAGAAACCCAGCAGATGCCAGCATCATGTTTTTTGTACAGCCTGCAGAGTCGTGAGCCAATTAAACCACTTCTCTTCATAAATTAGCCATTTCCCTCCCCTCACTCTTTCTCTGACAATAGCTTTATTGTCAAATTTTTGATAAATTTTTACCAATTTCTCAGGCAGAAGACAATGGTTGAACAGGCACGTTGTTTGACTTGTCCTCTCCTAAAAATTGTTAACACATAGAATGAGATATTATGTACCTTTGTTTTTATGATGGTCAAAGACCTGAATACCCTGAATTCAATCATGTCAGTCATGCCACTTTCTTTCAAGAATCTCTAGATAGTTATATGCATGCAAAAAATCGTTTAGACCAAGCACCAATTCATTAGTAGATATGTACATCCCCAATACTCCAATACAGAATTCTGATAAAAACTGGGTTACATCATTTAGCTTAAGTTCCTTTGCCACTGATGCTATAGGCAGATCACATTTAAGATGTTTAAAAATGGAAACATTTTAGAGAAAATATAATAAAAACTAACCTAAGGAAATAATAGGAAACTTGGATAGTCCATTAGCAATTAAATATACTGAATCAGCAGTTAAAATATTATTGAAAAATTATAAAAAGTCTGAAATTCCTTTTCAAATAAAAACAAAAATTTTCAAGGCACAGTTAATTCCATGTTATATAAACTTTTTGGAAAGAGAAGGAAAATGAGGAGGAGGAAGAAGAGGAAGAGAAGGAGAAGTAGAAAGAAAAAGCAGAAGGAAAAAGAAGAAAAAATTTTTAAAATATTTCTTATAAGTACCCTAAGAAACAAAATGATCTAATAATGTACAGAATCATGTTATTGTATTATCAATTTTGGTGTATTCTTGATATAATAATTTGTTAATATAATTCATAATAGTAGCATATATGAAAGCATGTTTCTCATAATGGATCCAGAAAAAAATATAACTAAAAATATAATTAATACAATAAAACAATCAGGCAGGCATGGTAGTTCACCCCTGTAATCCATGCACATTTGGAGGCCGAGGTGGGCAGATCACTTGAGGTAGGGAGTTTGAGATCAGCCCGGCCAATGTGATAAAACCCATCTCCACAAAAATTAGCCAGCCATGGTAGCGGGAAACTGTAATCCCAGCTACTCAGGAGACTGAAGAAGGAGAATTATTTGAACCTGGGAGGCATAGGTTGCAGTGAGCTGAGATTGCGTTACTGCACTCCAGCCTAAGTAACAGATTGAGACACTGTTCCAAAATAATAATAATAATAATTGTGATAGTTAATTTTACTTGTAAGCTTGACTAGGCCATGGAGTGAGGTGTACAGGCATTTGCTGAATATTATTCTGAGTGCTTCTGTGGGGGTGTTTCTGGATGAGATTAACATTTAAGTTGGTAGACTGAATAAAGCCACAGCCCTTCATAATTTTGGTGGATCTCATCTAATCAGTTGAAGGTTTGACTAGCCTAAAAGGTTGCCCTCCCAAAGATTAAGAGAAAATTCTTTTGGCTTATGGTCTTCAAACTGGGACATTGGAATTTGACCTCAGAATGAATCATACCTGGTGTCCCATATCTAATTAGGACTCTATTTAGTTGAGACTTTGGACTTGGAATTGATGCTAAAAAGCATGAAGAATCTTGAAGATACTGAGATGGGGTGAATGTATTTTGCATGTAAGATGGACATGAATTTTTGGGGAAGCCAGAAGGCAGAATATTGTGGCCTGATTTGGGTCCACTTAAACTCCTTATGTTGACGACCTAATTTCCAATAGTCTCTATTTGGAGACAAGGTCTTTAAAGGAATGATAAAATTAAATTAGGTTTAAGAATGGGGCCCAAATCTAATAAAATTAATGTCCTTATAAGAAGAGGAAGAAATACCAGAGAGTCCTTTTCCATCTCTGTCTCTCTCTCTTTCTCTTCATGCACCACATAAAGAGAAAAGTCACTTGAAGACAAAAGAAGATGATAGCTGTTTTTAGCAAGCCAGGGATAAGGGCTTCACAGATGCCAACCCTGCTGGTACCTTAATCTTGGACTTCCAACTTCCAGAACTGTGAGAAAATAAATTTTTATTAATTAAACCACCCAACCTGAGGAATTTTGCTATGGCAGCCTAAGCAGACTATAGAATGATTTATGTTAAAAAGTTTCAAAAAATTAGATTATAGTAGGAGCACTTTAAAATGTATTTCCTCTCAAATGTATAACTAACAATGCTGTTAATTGTTCATTATCAGAATTATTTTTAAAAATCAGATATAAGACATTAATGTAACCAATACACCACTGGAGTCATTAGCCAAAATACCACAAAAATTATTTGAATTAATTAGAGATTTAAGAAAGGGTTTTGATTTTAATATCAGTATTTAAAAAGTATTGCATTTCAGTAAACCAGTATGAACTAATAGAAAATATAATGTTAAATATAAACAAAAATATAAAGAGACAAATATGACAGAATATGAACAAGGATATTACGAAGGAAAACTAAATAACTTTATTTAAAAATATTATATAACATTTGAATTAATGGGAACTTAACTCATGTTCTTAGATAGGAAGACCAAATATCAAACTGTGTCAGTTTTCTAACTGACCACTAGATTGAATGCAATACCAGTTTAACATCTCTCAGCAATAATTTCCTTTTATAGAATTTGTCAAGCTGATTCTAAAATATATGCGGAAAGAGCAAAGGTCTAAGATGTTCCAAGTTTTGTTACATACATCAGTGGCCCTCAAATCACTTTTCATCAAAATGGTTCTTCAGTATGCATTAGAATAACCCAGAGTTGGAGAAGAAGTTTTTAAGCATTGATTTCTGGACTCCAGCCTGAGTGTTTCTCAGTCTGGAATGGAGCCTGAGAATTTGTATTTCTGACAAGCTCCTAGGTTATGTTAATGGTGCTGGTCTAGAGCACCCTTTTTAAACAAGTGATATATAAGTGTACTGACTATGTGTATTTGTAGAACTTCCATTATTTTCATTGTAGCATAATGATAAAAATGTTAGACTCATGAGAAAGACACAGGGATTCTGATGTTTTATGTGCCAGTTACTCACAATGTACTATAAGCTCTCAGTTTGCTCATCTGTGAAATAAATAGATTGGGTAAAATGACCTTTCTGCATGTTCATTCTTGGTATCATTTTATAACCAACAAAAATGGGTTGGCTATTATCGTCCCTTTTGTTCTGTTTCTGTTTCAATGTAGATCAATCTGTTTTTACGTAGGCAGTATGTACTATTGGAAATCTGGCCACAATCAGAGGTTAAGATGTTTCTAAAGGTACCATGATTTAGTGCAAAAAAATATTTTCTGTTGAAATTTCAGGAAATAAAAAATATTCCCTAAGACATATTTAGAATACCCAGTAGACATAAAAGAAAATACCTTAAAAACTTCAGCCCACTCTTTACTTATTTACTACATTAGAATTCCTAGCGCACCCAAGCCAAGCCTGAAAGCAGGTTTGCTCCTGCTTTCTCAATAGACTCACAATCCCTTGGGACCATTTCCCTCTCAGTGAGCTACATCTCAATCAGTAGACAATTCACCAAGGAGACTCAGTTTGAATTCTTGCTTCATCTAGTCACACTCAATTGAACATAGAGGCCTGTGATCATTAAAGGCCGCCGCTTTCTCCTGACAGTTTCATGGAAGCGATCCAGAGCTACTCAGTCCCTGAATTTCATATTCCCTTGAAATTGGAGCTGCATAACATGCAGTGGTGTGACCTTTTCCTGTAGGCATTTTTCCTCTCTGCAGATTTAAAGGTATATATGCACATTAGAGAAATTTCACTAAGGACAATCACATAATAAAATGTGATAGGAAAGGTCATAATATATACCAGATAGTAATTTAATTCAGATAAGGAACTCTGCTGTATACATTACTAAATATATGGGATTTCATAGGCACTTATTTTTTGTGATGATTTAAGTAGTTATATCACCTAAATGTTCAGACTGTTTCTTATTGAAGTAAATATAGATTACAGATTTTTTGTTTGTTTTTCTTTTTTGAGGAGGTAGAGAATCAGCTTAATTTATAATTTGCTTGATAATTCTCAATTGATTTACAACTGTGGCCCCACCTACCTATTTCAAATTACATACTTTTATTTTTTTCATCCTTTTATGTGTTACAGCTGTGTTAGTTTGTTTTGTGCTGCAATGACACATGCTGGTTAATTTATAATGAATAGAAATGTATTTGCCTAACAGTTCTGGAGGTTGGGAAGTCCAATACTGAGGGGCCGCTTCTTGGGAGGATTTCCTTGGTGCATGATTGCATGGCAGAAGGCAAGAAGGTAAGAGGCCATGCGAGCAAGATAGCAAAAGAGGCCAAACTCACTTATGAAAAATTCATTCTTGTGATAGTAAACCCACTCCCTCAATAATGACATCAACGCATTCATGAAAGCAGAGCACTTATGACCTGACCACTTCTTAAAGGCCTCACCTCTCAACACTGACACATTGAGAATAAAGTTTCCAACACCTGAACTTTGAGGGACACATTCAAACTTCAGCGATGTGCTTGACTATTTCTTCAAACGTTAAATATTCATCATTCCTAAATTCTTGCTGGTGACATAATTAGGTACTCCCTTAAAGAATTCTTCTGGCACAAGAATATTATTATGTAAGAAAAGCAGCAACTTACTAAATACAGTAAAGTTCCTTCTTGTATAGTTTTGTATCTTTGAAGACTGTGAAGCCAGTGTATTTGTAAAAATTGCTTTTCATACCACTGAGAGGTAAAGTTGAAGAAAAGATGTAGATGTTGTGTCTGTCATTGGAAGGATATTTAAGAGAAATTAGAAGGCTAAAGAGTTTATCCTTCCCTAATTCAACAAATAATATCCCACTTATAATTGTTTCCCTGCATAAATGGGAGAAAGTGGGTACATGCATTTGCATACAAATTTCCTGGGCTGAAAGAAAAGGAAAGCATTAAAAGGAAGAGAAAGAAAAAGAAACACAGGCCTGCCACCTTTAACACCTGTTCCTGAATACAGGATGCTTACTGCAGGCAAAGTCAGTAAAGGAAGTAGTGGATTAGAATTTCGTGTGGTCTTTATTAAGATTACAATTTTAAGTCAAATCTCCCTCTGTAAGATGGGACTGACAATAATGTCTGACTAATATATATGTAGTAATACTGATGAAAGCAAACTCTGCATGCATATGAAGGAATATGGAACATGTAGTCCGTAGCTTAGCTGAAGAAACTGTAGCAAAACATAAACTATATGTTGAAAAAGTTTCTTGAGAAGTTAATGATTTCTGACAATTCAAATTTTGTAAAATGTAACACAAAGAAAACATTCAGTGAATACCAACTTTACATATCATGGGCCTAAATCAAATAAAAAGTGGTAAAATTGGAGAAAAAACATTTGCAATCTGATGCTACATGATCCAGGTCCTTAAGGAGACAGAATACTTAAGCAGGTTTCACAAACTAGTATAGGAATTGCATGAATATAGCTAGGTATTATAACTGACCTACATCCATAAATTGAGTTGTAAATACATTTTAGTTCTACTTTTATGAATATACAAAGACTATACTCTAACATGGCAATACCAGGATCCTGCTTCCTGGTATAATCTACTGGCTGAATCAGATTCATCTGGGCACAGATTAATATTATAGATTCCTATTCCCTACCCAGGACCCACTTCATTCAAATCTCCAGGAGTGGAATACAGAATCTGCTAAATACAAGTTTAGCAGTTTCCCCAGGGTGAAACAAGCTAAAGGTCACTCTGAGAGGAAGGGCCAATGACAGTAGGCTGTAGCTAAAGGTAATGACATGCAAAAATTGCTTCTATCCTGCAGAAAAAACAGGCTGAGAGTATGTCTGATCCATCATTGCTTTAAATGACCTTCAAAACATCATATCAGGATGGATAACTCCAGTTCTTCAACCAGATTCTTTCATTTGTGTGACTTGATTATTTTTTCTGGTGCTTTGAAAGCATCATACACTAACATTATCCCTGTAGATGCCACTTATACTGGTAGATAAATTGAGGTTTTATTCATTAGCAGAAGAAATAGCAACCGTGAAAGAAAAGGCAAGAAATGTGGCAGTAGTCATAATATTTACTACTCTTGTGACGTTTTTTTCAGCTTACAAACCAGTTTTTCAAACAGTTGTGAATTAATGCTGACAACAACCTTATGAGGTTAAAGAACTAGTTTACTGTGTGGGTTGTTGAACTGGGACTCAAGTTCTATGACTTTTCATATAAGAAATATAATTGGTATCCCTAGGCCATCTATCATAAACATAGAAAATTATTTTGATTGACTATAAATGTAAATTGATAAAAAAGCTCTTTTAAAAAAGAAAAACTATATAAAGGTATATTTACTCAATATGCTAGCTTTAAAAAATAAAGTATTACTAGTTTATGCAGCTTTAGCACATATTAATATATTAGTCCTTCAAGAATAAGCACAGATGAAGAGAAAACATATATCCAGGGATTCTGAGCACCAAAGCACTCAGATTTAGCCCAAATGGAAAATAAAATTAAGCATATATATTGTTAAAGACTGAAAATAAGTAACAAGTCCACAATAGGAAAAAGAATAAAAAAAAGATATCGAATTTAAGTTGGTTGACAGTCAGAAAGTAGATATAAGTGATTGATTTTCATTTTGGTACTATCATCATGAATATTCTCTTGCAAGAGTCTGTCATCCTGAAGCAGTTAGCATGAGAAAAAAAGGAGTGTGGATGCTTTTCCACTGCTTTTCTTGGACTGTATGAAAAGTCATCAAGACTACAATTTTCTGCCAGACTCACAGGCCAAGTAGTGTAATTGAAAGAGCACTAGGCCAGGAGTCAGTCAGACAGATTATATTCTAGATATGTTTCTGCTACAAATAGGCTAGAGCATGTATATAATCCAATGGAATTCAGCTTTATAACTTGCAAAATGATGGAGTTGAACAAAATTATCCCTAAATGTTCTTATAAATATTAATGCATTTTGAAACTATAGAGTCAAGCTGACTGAGGGATACAGCAGGTCAATATTCGTAAATGTATATGTTCTGTTTACATGCAAATTCTGTGAAAACATGCTAAGCATTCCAGTTCCAAACCAAAGTTGTTGTAAGTTGAACAATGGCCCCTCCAAGGTATCCACATTCTACCCCTGGAATCTACTTATTTATTAGTTTACATGCTAAAAGGATATTTACAGATGATTTAATTAATGATTTTGAGATGAGGGGATTGTCCTGGATCAGAATCAGGAAAGACATGTTACAAAGGATACTAAAGTCAGAGTGATGGGGCCAGGAGCCAAGGAATGCAGGCTGGCTCTAGGAAACAGACAAAGCAAGGAAGAGAGTCACCCCTGGAGACTCCATAAAGAACACAGACATTGACCATGACTCCTTTAAGACTCATTTCAGACTTCTGACCTTCAGAACTGTAAGATAATTTTTTTTTTTTTGCTTTAATGGATTAAATTTGTAGAAATTTGTTACAACAGTAAAGTGAAACTAATGTAAGACAGCTATGAGGAAGCTCCATATGAGATGGAAGCTTGTCAGTTGTTGTTGTTGTTGTTTGTTTGTTTGTTTGTTTTTGTTTGTTTTGTTTTGAGATGGAGTCTCCCTCTGTTGCCCAGGCTGGAGTACAGTGGCACCATCTGGGCCCACTGAAAGCTCCGCCTCCCAGGTTCACGCCATTCTCCTGCCTCAGCCTCCCGTTAGCTGGGACTACAGGCACCCGCCACCACGCTCGGCTAATTTTTTGTATTTTTTAGTAGAGACGGGGTTTCACTGTGTTAGCCAGGATGGTCTTGATTTCCTGACCTTGTGATCCGCCCACTTTGGCCTCCTAAAGTGTTGGGATTACAGGCATGAGCCACCGTGCCTGGTCATCAGTTTTTAAACGTATCTGTAAAATCTTTGAGATTCTTTCTACTGAGAAGGGTATCTATGGCCTCTTCTCTTATATTGGTGCTAAAATCTGTGTTCATTTATATTAAGAAAATACAGAGGAAGTGATGCTAGATGCAGTCTGAGTCTAGGTCATAGATGGTAATTAGCTATAACTCTGCTCTGTGCTGTTATAAGTTAACTAGGAGCCTTTAGCTATCAACTAACTATTCCCATTACCCTGAGGTCATAATGCCTTGAAGAAGACTTCATACAGAGAAGAGTAGCCACTCCAGTCACCTGCACCTGCACAGCTGAGCTTCCAGCCAACAGCCGTGCAAGTAAGCTATTTTTATGACAATACAGTCCAGCCTTCACATGACTGGAGCTCCAATCAACAAATGACTGAAACTCCAGGAGAGATCCTAAGCAAGAACTGTTTACATGAGCCATCTCCAAATTCCTGACCCACAAAATCTTGAAGCATATTAAGATGGTGGTTGTTTTAAACTGTTAAATTGGGGTAATAATGGGGAGATTTGCCAATAATCTTCCCATAACACCTTTACCACAAAATATTAGTTGCACATCAACAGTTATATTTCAGTTTTAAGACTTTATTGCTAACTTTCGCATATTTAACTGCCAGGAGTCAAACATTGGTGACTTCTAAATCAACAGCTCAAGCTTCTATTCTCTGTGTTAGTCCCATGTAGCTAACAGGTTTCAAATGAGGCCTCAAAGTAAGCATGTTTAAAAATTGAATGCTCCCCTATATCAGTCCTGCTACAGAGACTCTTTATACGGTATTTTCTATTTTTGTGAAAGACACTGCTAGCTAACCAGTTGTCAAAACATAAAGTCTGGGCATCATATCCAATGCCTTTCTCTTTTCCTTCACAATTAATCTGTCACTAAATCAAGCTATTCTTTGCCTTCACAATTCCCAACTGAATCTCATTTTCTCAACTGTTATTACCATGGCTTTCACTGTGGACTTTAACATTTTCTACATGGACTAACTAAATGACTTTCTAAGTATTTTCCTTCTCCTTTTTCCAACTCAGCCACTGTAATTATGTTCCTAATTTGTCAGCCTACTTGTTTCCCGATAATCCCTTCAATGATTTTCATCATCTATTGCTAATAAAGATGTAACAATTTGAAATTCTGTTCTGATCTAATCTAGTTTTCTCAAATTTGCCAACTTTCACAGAAATTCAGAGAACGAAATGGCTGCATAGCTGTTATAAACCCTGAAGAGTACGTTGTTCTTTCACTCACCTATGTGTCCCAACAGGTATTATGGTGTTTGAAATATCTGTGGTCAATTGAAACACTGAACAGTGATGAGGCAGCCTACAATAGAGAATTAGAGAATGACACTAAAATTTGAAGCCTAACTATTCCCTCTCCAGAAAGCAATTCCCTTGGCAAAGCAGCTGTTTGGATTTCTATCAGAATCTGATAGAGGATGAATGTATGACTCTTAGATGCCATTTAACCATATAACATGAGCTGTTCATCACAAATCAGGTAGCTGGAGTTTACTGTAGCCTCAGAATCAAAAATACATGGGGGCACTCCATCGTGAGGCATGAGAGTATTCATGAATCTGTGTACAATCTAGGTAGAATACATTACTCAAGGCTAAAGTAAGTTTCAGGGTAAAAATTTACTGATATTTCCTGTGATTCAGTTACAGATATAGTACAGTGCTTGTCTCAATATACCCATATGTCTCTGCAGGAAGCTTTGGCTGTCAGTTAAATGAGTAGAAAACAAATAACTAGGCCTATTCTACAGAAAGTTCTGCATGATATGCATGCATGAATTGAAAATGGTCTACTCCTATATTTCAGTCTCATTTGAGATATCCATAAACAACATTGGAGAAGGTGAATCTTCCATGTGGAAAAATTTTGAAACACCTTATTTTCCCCTTTTCCTGAAAATAGAGATGTAAAGAACCAATGGTTATCCTGATAACCGAGGACTTGGAAAAACAAATACAAAGAATGATAAAGTGGGGAAAATGGAGTGGGTTCTCTTTTCTGAATAGGCTAAATTAATATCTGTGCCACAGAGGGATGCTTACCGAGGGGCCCTTACCTCAGAGGAGCCTCTTTATAATCCAAATAACTTTTCTATGTACTTCATACAACCTACTTTCTAGGCTTCTCGCAGCATGTTTCGTCTTGGGAATGAAATGGATAGAGTGGTAGGAATGACAAACATACAAGGGCTCAATACTAAGGCATTTGCTCCAGGGAGTCTATCTTGGTCACTATCAAATACCTTATAGTCCCCCAGTGTGGCCATACTTCAGCTGAACTAGCTTAATACCAGATGTTAATTAAACTAGATTCCTTCTAGCAAGCAAAAGGTAGTGATTTATCTTCACTTAAATTAATACATTCTGAGTTTGTATTTACTTCTCTGTCAATCATGCCTCTTTCAGACCTATGCACTTGACTTTCTGAATGACCTATGCTTTATTATAGGAGTCTATGCAGAAATGCTTCTGAATGAGGAAATCACATCACAGTGAAATGTAAGATAATGAGATAATAGCTATGATGTTCTTCAGCATTACCAATGAACCCTAACATCCAGAAGCATCTGGCCTTATAGAATAGAGGAATGGCTTATTGAAATACAGGTTGGCATCCTCTAGGAGATAATAGTTTGTGAATTTGGGGTATTGTCCTAGCACTTTCTCTGGAAATGTAGAACCCACAGGCCTAGGAATCAAATAGCCAGACAATGGAATACGACCCTCCTAAGTTTAATCTTAGTAAGAGGGTTGCAAAGTCTAAAGTTCCATTTTGTATGATCATAATTTGGATTCTGTTGTACAAAACTCCTTGTATGAAAAATGAGCTCTATATCTTCCATTTGTTGACTTTTTTCTTTTCTAAATTTTAAATCCATGCTCAAACAATAGTTTTTAAAACTCACCATGCTTTAATTAAAAAAATAAAATAAAATGATTAATAAGGATACCGTGCTGATAAAGGGTGGACTTTACTGAGTCTCACTGGCTGATTCTTACTACCATCTCTATTATTCTGAATTATCCCTTGTACTACAGGTATGTGAAGTCTGAAAACCATAGTGCCAAGGCTTCCTTAACATCAATTTTCGGTTAGATTCTGTGCTTTAGAGGCAGTTGTGCAAAATTTGGGAGACAGAAAAGAAAAGCAATGCCACTGTGCTGCTGTCAGCAGGTCTGTGGGCACTGGGAGATAGCAGATACAAACCTTTATCTGTGGCTTGCAGGCATTCTCCTGAAAAGAGTGTACTTTGAATCTGTGGTTGGCTAATTTTATTGGTGATGGTTACCTTGTCATCACTACAATTTAGGAATTCCTGAAAACCTTCATAAACTTTTTATTCCACCTTATCAGTGATTTTTAAAATTCTGTTTAACTCCCAGTATATCTTTTCACTCAAAATAATTAGAGTAGCTTCTATTTTCATAACTTAGCTAATAAAATGCTAAATAAATCTATTAAGTAGATGGATACCGATCTGAGTGAACAGGACACTTACCTGTACAAGAATTCCCTGACAGAATAACTGGGTTATCATTTCACAGATACCAAGATTCTGCTAGACAATAGCAAACTTCTAGCCAAGCTAACTTTCCTTTGGCATAAGGTCAGTAACTTCATGACCAAGCATACAGGTGTTTATCATTCTGGTGCATGAGATACTGAAATGCTCTCAGGCTGGGCTACAGGATGAGCAGGCATTCCTCAGTTTAGACTCAAGTGTTTTAAAGTAAAATTAGTAATGACATTTTTCCAACCTTCAGGAGCAAATATGTAGACTTTTTTCTACGTAAGGTATCCTCATATAATTAATCTAAATTCTGTAGTATTTTCTAGAAAGGAAACACTGGTAGAATTTAGAAAATACTAACAATATAAACATAAAACTTTACAAACGGCAATAATCCTTAGTTACAGTTTTTGTTTGCAATGGCATGAATGGACAAAATTGAGGGAAAACAATTCAATTGTTTCTAGGTCTTTAAAATTTAAAACAATTAAATCAGATAACATCTTTCAAACAGTATTAGCTTAAAAGTAGATGAATTGTGGACACCCAAACAGTGGTACATCCACACAATGGAGTATTACTCATCAATAATAAAGATCTTTAATGAAAATTTAATAAATTTTACCAAAACCATTGTGAGAACAATGAAGGCCTGAGATTTTACCCTATTTAAAAGTTGACACATTTGTCTGCCGTAGTTTATAGATGCCGGTTGAAGACATAAGACTCCTCAGTCCAAGATGAAGGGTAAATATTACACATAGTAATAGCAGTAACCAGAGTATCAGCATATTTGTATCTGTTTTCTGAGCCCTAGTCCCTGTGTTACGAAGGCCAGATATAACCTGCATGCACAGAGTATTGGCCACATATAACCTGCATGCACAGAGTATTGGCCACATGTAACCTGCATGCACAGAGTATTGGCCACATGTAACCTGCATGCACAGAGTATTGGCCACATATAAACTGCATGCACAGAGTATTGTGTTACAGAATAGTAACCTTGAGTTTAGAAAACAAAAATTTAAAAATTAACAATGTGTCCAACTTTGGCTCTTAATGATGAGATTAGATTTATTATCTTGGATGTTGAGCCTGTCTGTTCTTTGCTCTAGAGGGAGACACACTACCTTCCAAAACTATTCACTACACAAAAATTGAAAAGATATTCTGGAACAAAGTCCATCAGTCCCTTGCACATAAGATACATAAAAATATGAAAGGTCCATAAATCATTGTCTCTAATCAATCTCAAAATAACAATATTGATACTAATGAAAATACTAATAGAATACTAAAAGTAATAGTTTTTGAAATCCTAACACAGGCAGGTTTTACCTCCCTTTGTTTATGAAAATGTAATGTATAATTGTAAAATGGATTATATTCTGCCCAGAAGAAAAAAATTCCGTTAATGTGTTTCATTTCAATTAGATTTTGTCACTAGAGATACAGAATAAATGTAATAATAAATTCCTACCGTGGTGTGGAGGAAAAACTTCAGACTAGAATCTTGTGTAGGCAGCCTCTAAATTACACTTAAATGATTCCCACTTCTTGATCTTAAACTTAGATTGTATCATTTACTACAAATAGACGGTGGTGATGTGAAGTAGTGAGAAGTCACTTCTGATATTAAATTACAAAAAGACAGAGGAATCTGTTTTGGGGTGCTCTCTTTTCCTCCGCTAGCCATTTGTTCTAAGGGAAGCCAGCTGCTGTGTCGTGAGCCAACATGTTGTTAGGTCCATATGGCAGAGAGGTTTCTGGATAACTACAAGTGAGAAATTGAGGTTCTCAGTTTAACAGCTTACAAGTAACCAAATCCTTCCAACAGCAAGGTGAGTGTGCTTAGAAACAGATATTCTCCCAGAAAAGCCTTCAGATGAGAACACAGCTCAATCAATACTTTCATTGTCAGCTTTGTAAGAAACTTTGAAACAGAGCCAGCTGGCTGAGTGACACTTGGATTCCTGACCCACAGAAGCTATGAGATAATCGTTTTGGAAATCTGTTTGTTTGTAAGATGCTAGGTTTGTTTGGGAAAGGTACTAGGTTTGTTTGTAAGATGCTAGATTAGGTTGGGAATTTGTTTGTTTGTGAGATGCTAGGTTTGTAAGATGCTAAATTTGTTTGTTTGTAAGATGCTAGGTTATAGGGTAATTTGTTATGCAGCAATGGGTAACTGTGATGGTTAATATTGTGTGTAAACTTGATTGGATTGAAGGATGCAAAGTTTTGTTCCTGGGTGTGCCTGTGAGAGTATTGCCAAAGAAGATTAACATTTCAGTCAGTGGAATTTGAGAGGCAGACACACCCTCAATCTGGGTGGGCAACATCTAATCAGCCGCCAGTGCAGCTAGAATAAAGCAGGCAGAAGTTGGAAGGACTCGCTAAGTATTCAGGCCTCCATCTTTCTCCCTTGCTGGATCCTTCCTGCCCTTGAACATCAGACTCCAAGTTCTTCAGCTTTTGGACTCTTGGACTTACACCAGTGGTTTCCCAGGGGCTCTCAGACATTGGGCCACAGACTGAAGGCTGCACTATTGGCTTCCCTACTTTTGAGGTCCTGGGAGTCAGACTGGCTTCCTTGCTCCTTAGCTTGCAGATGGCCTACTGTGGGACTTCACTTTGTGATCGTGTGAGTCAATATTCCTTAATAAACCCTCCTTCATATGTACTTCAATCCTATTGGTTCTGTCCCTCTAGAGAAACCCGACTAATACAGTAACTAATAATAATATTAGTACTGAAAGATTGGGTTCTGCCGTAGTAAATACCTAAATGTGGTAGTGGCTTTAGAATTGAGCAGTGAGTGGGTGGTGACTGGAAGGATTTTGTGAAGTATATTAGAAAAAGCCTACATTGCCTTCAACAGACTGTAGAATTTTGCACATTGAAGACAGTGTTGAGGCCACATAAGGAGGTAAAATATGTATTATTGGAAACTGCAGGAAGGCAAATCTGCGTTATGTAGTGCCAAAAAGATTAGCAATGTGACTGCCTGCACTAAAGTGTGAGGCAGAAAATGTGCCTAATTACTTGAATGATCTAACTAAGGAGAATTTTTAAGGAAAGTGTTGAATGTGACATGTGATTTCTTCATGCTGCTTAGAGTAAAATGTGCAAATAGGAAGATAAGTTGAGGGAAGAACTGGAAAATGGAAAGGAATCAAATCTTGAGGATTTTGAAAATTCTTAACCTTTCCAAATGACAAATCAGGCCAAAATTAAGAATTGGCTTCTGAGCAAATATTGAATCTGGGGCATTGCTAGAAATACATGGTCTTTAGATGAAGCTGGGTATGTGTCTGCAAATGTGTTTGTTAAGATGACAGAAAGACCAAAGGTGATGCCAAATCAAAGGTTCTCTGAAGAGATTAAGGGTGTGCTCCACAGATCCTCTCAATTTGAAAAATTGGTCATCTAGGAAGCTTAAGGTTGTTATCCCTCAGCAGTCTCAACAGGAGCTCGAGGTGGAGAAGGGCTTATCATAGACACTTGTGGCTGTGGCTTTTGAAATCTAAGTGGATAATTCTTACAAAAAAAATCACAGAAGAGCCACCATTATTTTGAGATTACAGCCATAGAAACTATGACATCTTTGACTAAAAGGAACAGAAACAGTATAAATTGTAAAGAGGTCATTGGACCCACAAAATCCTATTGAAATTCTACTGAAATTTTGAAGCGGGGCTGACAAAACCACTCATCTGCAAACCCATGCTACTTTTCATGGGCAGCTTAGGGTAGGGGAAGCATGACCCAAAGAGCAGAAGCCAGATTGCGAAGTGCAGAGTCTAGGACCGTGGAGAACTATTCGCATCCTTGAAACCTAATCAATACGTTTTCAGCATTTGCCAGGCTGGAATTCAGAATTACTATAAATCAATGATTCATTTGTGCCTCTGCTTGCTCCCTCTACTTTTTGAACAGAGAAGAACAAATATTCTACACCTACCCGAACTTTATATTGATATGTTGGAGACAAATCACTTGTCTCCTTAGTTTCATAGGTCTGAAGATAAAGAAGAACTGCATTCTAGAAAATGTATGAAAGAAACTGTGCCCTAGCAGCCTCATCCACACTAGGACTGATTTAGGTCGAGAACCTAGAGTTTGAGCTAATATTGTGGTGGGATAAGACTGTTGGGGACCTTCAAATAAGGTGAGGATATTTTGCCTGTAGAAGGGATACAAGTTTTGGGGATCATAGAATACAAAGTGGCACACAGAATAATTAATATAGACCTAAAAGACCTAAAGTTAACATTTAGGTTTCGACTTTTACTAAGATATTTATGTGTGTGTGTGTGTGTGTATGTGTATGTGTGTGTGTATATATGTATATGTCTATTATATATGTATACACACACACACATGTGTACATATATACATACATGTACATGTGCATATATACATACATGTATGTGTACATATGTGTATATACATACATGTATGTGTACCTATATACATACATGTATGTGTACCTATATACACATGTACATATATACATATACACACATATATACACACATATACATATATATATTTACCATATCCAAGAGTAATCATCCTTAGCACTATATATATGTGATGCTTAATAATTATTTGCTGGCAGTGATGCTATAGTGATACTCCATGGAAGTCAATTTTAATTTGTGACTCTATGTTTCTCCTTTCACTTCATCATATATCCTCAGTTTATTTCTATTAGATGCCTTGGATTCAATTTTATAAAACTCATTAGTAATTGATGTATTCTCTTTTCTCTCTTTAATACTACCAGGATGAATTCTGAGTACTCAGTGGACAAATATCAGAGCAATTCATACTCTTTTGAAAAACTCTAAATTATCCATTTAGATTTCAAAAACTCTTTTGAAATCCAGGCTCAAATGCAAATATTCATTTATTAACATGTTTTCTTTTAAAGAAAATGTACTCCTAGTAAGTTATGCTATAGTGAGCATTAAAATAACAAAAAGACATCAAATGTAATGCTTTACAGTTTAATCAAATTTTCAAATACGTCACACTATTATGTGATTAGCAGATTTTCAAAGTAACTATAAATTCTCACTAACGTTGTTAGACAACATATTTTGCCATTCAGTGAGTATGTGTTTCTAAGTGAGAGATCAAATCTGAGTCAGAGAAAAATTCAAAGATTTTGTGAGACGAGTTTATTGAATGCTATTTAAAAAGTTATTGTTTTGTTGAGTTCTCAAATTTTATTTCTTATATCAGATTTCTTAAGCAAATCATTTATATATTGAGATATATCATTTATATATTACTTGATTTCCTTATCATATACATAGTGTATGTATATATATATATATACACACACACTAATATATATATTTGTATATTTGAACAAAACCAAAACAATTTCTATGACAATTACTTTTGAATACATGGTTCTTTTCTAACGTTACAAACCATCTTCTCCCAAATATGAATATTTTATTTTTTTCCTTGTTCTAACATGGTACTTCCCATAGATCCAGGCTCAATAAGTAATTCTCTCTTGGAGAACTTTATTTTGTTCCCCCAAAAAATTAATCTCAAAAGATAAACCTAATTCAACAGAAAAAGAGGAAAATAATAATATTGTGTTAAATATTTGTAAGATATGAGCATTTTCAGGGGTTCTCACAGAGTTCTTGTAAACCCCCACAGGTCACCAACTTCCATACAATCATATTCTGCTGCTACTGTCCCAGTGTAGTGATATACTTATTTTTTTTGTTTGCTATTTGCCTCTGTTTTTCAGTTTTACCTTTTCCATCTTACTGTGATTGTAGATTGGTCAGAATACATGAGTATGTAGATAGGACTGGAGCTCAAAATATTGGTTTGATGGATGAAGTCTTCCATAATACTTAGGTGGACGCTGGGCTTTTCAGAAACTAGATAATGTTCCATGAACTGCTATGGGGTTCACATATTTCTTTCATTACTTCTTGAGAAACCACATCTTTGATAATATAACTTTCATGAAAGTTTGATAATCTCCAATCATCTCACACTTACGTCTTTCATTGTTCCTTGGGAATCTCCTTTCAATATTATTTAATATTATTTTTATTAACATGATCTATCAGTTGTTCAGCAATTCTGCATTGACACTTACTCTGTATCAGGAATGGATTTGGTGGCTAGGGAAAGAGCAGTGAATAGAAGATGGGCAAGGTGACAATTTCTTAGCAGTCTATTAGGTTTCCTTGAGTAATTCAGAAAAAAACTTAAATTTTGTAATTCAGAAAAAAACTTAAATTTTGGTAGTGATGAGCATTGTTGTAGCTGAGACTACATACATAAAAAATAAATATATATCTGTTCAAAAACACATGCACATATATACATTTATGCATACATATACATGTTATGTTTAATCTCCAGATTTCAGTTTGTTTTATGGAAGTGAGTTAAATTTTTGATAATCTCCAGTTATCTCAAGGCTAAATATGAAGGCTGTGGTTGTATTTTTTATTTTGTTGCTCCATATTACTGGCTGAGTAGATGGGGATACTTTTTATCCTTTTATCTTTTTCTATGTGTAAGTGACAGAGAATTTCATTTTGACGTTATTCGGATGTTTTCAGATTAATTAATTTTTTAGGAAAGTAATTTATCCTTTGTTGTGGGTACACAGTTGGAAGATGACAGGAGTTTTGTTAGATTCAAATATTGACTAGATGAAGTAGGCAAAGTTCGTCATTTTTTGTAGCAATTTTTGTGCGCATATGCAATATTTCTGGCTCCTTACCAATGTCTGTCTCTCCTCTTTATTGTAAAAGGAATAATGCTTTATCTGTGTCGTCTAATTTCTTAGAACTCACCTTGAAATGTGTAATAAATGTTTTATGGATAACTTTATTAAGCTAAGATAAAAGCTTTCCAAAATTTTGTCTATTTAGGATCATATTGATTAAAAGTGATAGAATCTGAACCCAAACAAGTTTAAATAAAATGTGGAATTAATTTCCTCAGGAAATCTAAGCAAGTTTCAAAAAAAAAAAAAAAAAAAAACACACACAGGAAATGTAGGAACAATTAGAACCAGGTACAGAACTCCATGAGGATGTCTCTCTTCTCTCCTTTTTGTTGCCTGTTAGTTTCTTTCTTTTTTTTTTTCTTTTGCCTGAGGCAGAAAACACTAGTACTGTTTTTTTTAAGCATTGAATGACATATGGTCATTAATATTTCTTAAGTTTTCTAACTTAAAACTTGAGCTCCAAAGTGAGATTGAGTAACTTCCTCAAGTCTAAATGTAAAAATACAAAATCTAAGAGTTATATTCAGATAGGTGTGGCATAGGCCCGACACAACCTGGAACCAATAATTGCTTATGCTGAGTGGGCAGGTGGTATTATAATAATAGAAAGAGGCCCTGGTAATCACATAATCATGGAAAATATTTGGCAATGAGATGAGGAAATGTTTGTGTGCGTGGAGTGCAGTGGGCTTCCAGTGAAATTATTCTCAAAGCAATTCAGTATACATCACCACCAACTAATTCCTACTTTGTGCTTCAATTTTTAAATAATGGATCTTCAATTTATCTGAGATATATCCTGTATCTATTATAATTTTAACACTTGCTACTTTTAAAATTGTATATAGTACTTCAATCCATGAATTGCAAGCTACAATATTTCCATGGTTAAATACTTGCATTGTCCAATAGAGGCAGAAAATATGTATAGCAAGCAAATAGACTGAAATTTTACTCCAGCTCCCTCTCTTATTCCGTGAGTTTAGGAAAATTGCTTATGCTCTGCTGTTTAATGGGGAAAATAAAGATAATACCTATTTTGGTTATTGTGAAAATTAAATGAGATAAGGCCAGTAAAGCAGGACTATTTTGAACTTTAAATGAGATTAGTTTAACTGTCTTATGCATTTTTACCTTTGAATTGTAGGCAAAAGGTAATTAATTTAATTGTTCTTCAATGAGCTACATCCCCTCTTTTAATATTGAGGTAGTTTTTTACATCATTTAGGAAAGTGTTAAACAGATACTACATATAACTATAGTTGGGTACTTGGCTATTTGGTTTCAAGAAGGTAAATCTGTAATTCCCAGATACAAGTTTAAGATTTTTAGTGCTAAATTACACATTATTCAAACCAAATTTTGAGCAAAAATATCACTTCAGTGTATTGAATAATGTTAGCAGTAAAGTATTACCATTCTTTAGCCTAGTCTGTAAATGAATTTAGAAATAATTGTTGAAATAATATTTTCTCTATTACTATCATTACCAGTGTGTTGACTTGAAGATGTACTTCCAAGAATCTATAGTTTCCTTATATTTAATTTTGCTCCCAACCACAAGCAGTTTTGCACCCTGTTGAAGATGACGGGAGACACCTCCATAGTCAGTGGTTTTCTGGCTTCATGTAAGATTAATTTCATAGCCATTGCTTTTCAGCTTTCAATATAATTTCTGAAGAAAGTTAACTATATACCTAACAGCAGTCACACATTTCTGAAAGAAAACCCCTTTCACTCTAACAGCAGGTTATTCTTTTACTCTCCCATTTTGTTAATATTTCAAATAATCAATTACCAAGTATCTTTTATTTTATATTGAAAATAAACTTATGTCTGCCCTCCAACTCCAAAGCAAAGTGACTTAAAAATAACAGAAAGCACTTCTAGCTTACAGATCGATGGTTCACTGCGATTGCTAGGCTCTACTTGTCTCTACTCTTGTGTGATTTTTCTCTCGAGAACTCAGGCTAGGGAAACAACTGTTCCTGGAGACATACTGTTCTCACTTCAGACGGCAAGGAAACAACCAGCAAGCTGAATCACACAATTACATTTAAAACCTCTGCTTGAACATAGTGTAATTCAAATCCAATTATCTTTTATTGGTCCAAATACGTCACATGGCCAAGCCTAACAATGAATACAGAAATATCATTGGCCTAGAGAGAGATACTTCACTTTTTATTGCAAAGAGCATAGATGGATAATTCTTTTATTGGGTAGTGAATATTTGGGTAGTGGATATTTATTGGGTAGTGAATATTTGGGAGCAAAAATGCAATCACTTGCTTTCTCTCTTCTCTCTCTTTTTACTAATACTCCCTTCAGATTTCTCTTTCCAAAGCAAATACTAGTGTGTTGCTTTTGTGCATAAAATTCTGTTTTGTCTCCAGGTGGCTTACAGGTAATCTAGGCTTCTTAATATTACGCGTAGGATCCTTCAGAATCTGCTCTCTAACATGCCAACAGCCTCATATTTGCCACTCTATCTTTGTTTTTCAAGGGGGATAGTATCCTGAAAGTTGAATGAAGAAGAAATTTCAAAAAACCAATGAAATGAGCCAAACACTGCTAATAGATAAAGCGTGGTGAGACTTGGTCATTTGCCTTTGATTTAAAAATATGGAAGTAATTTGGGATTCTGAAGAAAACAGTTTTGTTGGAATAACAAAGGCAAAAACTTGAGTGGAGTGGCTTCAAAAATAATCAAAGACTAACATTGAAAACAGGGATCAGGGAATCAGAGGAACAGTGAGGTGACTTGAAGCATATGTGGGGTCCAGAGAAATTTTTTGTTTCTTTGTTTCTTTTTAATATGAGAGAAAATGAAGTTCTGACTGTATGTTTATTTGAATAATCCAGTGAAGAAGAAAAAGTTATTGATGTGTAAAATATATAAGAGACTCGAAGCAATATTCCTGAGTAAGCAAGAAAAATGAGAGCTAGGGCACGACGGAGTCTGGCCTTAGATGGCTAGGAACACATGTATGTTGCTTGAGGCAGACCTAAAAAAAGATAGATGTGATGGTAGGAATATTCTGTCAGTTTACATTCATATCGTTAGTGAATAAACAAGAAAGTTTATAAGCTGAGATTGAGTATCATGGAAGAAACACTGTGGATCTGAAGACAGAGGGCAACATAGGAAATGATTATATAATAGAATATGAGACTGAATGGATAGAGATACACGAAACAGCCTATAGGCTGTCACAGGCTTATTCACAAGGTACATCAATATTTAGAGCTATTGGCGGGCATATAGATTTGACTCTGTGTGAGATATATATATATATATATATATATTCTATGCATGTCTATCTATCCATATATGAAGTATGGGCAGTACTGGAAGTTAATCCATTATTAAGCATGATACAGTTAAACTGGCTCAAGGATATTATATTGTAAAATGATAGAAGTTTATAATTAGTAAAATTTAGAAGTGTAAACTTTCATTTGGTCCCTGGTGTCACCTGACTGCCCCAGCAGACATGGTTCACATCACCTTTTCCTATGCTCTGCCTCTCCTCTCATTACACTATTGTTCACCATAGAAAACCAGGGTTTCCTTGACAGGTAAGCAGAACTAGAACTTAAAAGGAAGAAGTAAGGTAACCAGAGCACATGCTATGGCTGATGGGAAGCAATGATGCTTCCAAAGACTTTCGGTATGTTAAAATGGCAAGTGATACATCTTGTGGATAGTGAGTAGAAATGTGTTAAGAATAAAAAGCAAAAATTTTAGCCCCTGAAGCAAGATAAACCTTTTAAGCAAACTAAGACCACAATGATCTAGAAAAGAGAAGATGGCATAACTTATACTTATTGGAAAGTATAAGGTCTCAATAATTTTTTATTAAAGACAATACTCTATATTAGTGAAATAAGTGTATGAGAATTCTGTACAAAAAATCATCAATAAACAAAAGACTATTGGAATTTTTTAAATTGCCCTAAGAGACTTCAAACCTAAAATTTGTTATTTTTGAAGATTCAGAACATATGCACTATTTCTTTTAAACATTTTTGTGTGTATATGTGTGTGTGATGCAGACAATGGGTATAATAAGTAAGGAATGGTATTTAAAATACACCTGCATTTTATGCTTAGCCTTATGTTCAAGCCTATACCGCCAGTCATGAAATCTGTCATTGTCATTTTAAATGCCTATGAAGGCAGATTCACTTTGCCCTAGAGGCAGAAATTATAGAATTTCCCTTGAGCACCTACCCAAAGAGATGATGGAGAAATATGTCAGCATACAAAATAGATGAGTGGTATATTATTCTAATCATTCTACTTTTGGCAAAATTAACTTCCCACTTTTGTGTTCAGTTTTTATGTCAACAAATATTACAAATAGAAGCAGCCAATGTCAGATTTACCTTGTTGCCTGAAATCCACGTGGTAGCTGATGTCGTAACTATCTCCTTGTGTGCCAATAAACATATGAATTACAAATTTGGGCTACCATATAGCTATAAATCATTTTGAGTGATAACCTTCCAGTTGGAGAAAAAGCATTAATCTGAACGAAGAAAATGGTTGAGTAACTAGCCTGGGGTGAACACATCTGTTTATTCTTCACCATATGTTTAACAGCCTCTAAACTTGCTTTCTTGGCTACATTCCAAGACTGTTTGGGACTCACTGAGACTCAAACAGCAAGCTACAAAAGGTTTCCATAGGTCACTGACCCTGCACTTAAGCACCACTATAATTTTGTTTTTTTGTAATAAGTCATCACTTGTTAAGAAGATGTGGTTGAGATTATGCTTATTTTTATCAACTCGTACATTCAAAGTTTTAATGTCTATAAGAAATGAGGATGGACTAAGGGATAGCTTCCCCCTATCCTTCAGTGGCTGAGCCATGAGAAAAGACTGTTTCTTCTATTCTGCTGATTTTTTTTTTTTTCAAGACAAGGTCTCACTCTGCCACCCAGGCTGGAGTGCAGTGGCACAATCACGGCTCACTGAAACCTCAGTCTCTTCGGGCTTAAATGATACTCCCACTTTAGATTCCTAAGGATCTGATATCACAAGTGCACCCTACCATGCCCAGCTTTTTTTTTTATTCTTCAGAGACAGGGTTTCATTATGTTGCCCAGGCTGGTCTAAAACTCCTGTGCTCAAGCAATCCTCCCAGCTTAGCCTCCCAAAGTGCTGGGATTACAGCTGTGAGCCACTATGCCTGGCCTCTGCTGAAATTGTTAACAAGATTCAAAGTGCTGGGATTACAGCCGTGAGCCACTATGCTTGGCCTCTGCTGAAATTGTTAACAAGATTGATTATCAATATTTAATGAATGTCATTTTCCTTAACATTTGCTGATATGTCCATTCAACGGGTTACTAGATCTAAATCCTAACCACAGCATTTTGTTGTTGTTGTTATTGTTTGTTTATTTCTTTAAACCAGAGTGTTACTTACTCGTCAATTTTGAAAACATCTGAACTGCATTTCTAATTGCATGTGTGTCATCACACATAACTTTAGGTTATGGCATTAGACATAATTTCCATGACAAAGGGCACACATTTTAAAACATTTACTTTAATATTCACATTTTAAATAGGTTGAACCTTTGAGCTATTATCAGAGGTTCTTATGGGTTAATTTGTACATGAAATTGTAAAACTTCAAGGGAAAACTTTTTTTTCTGTAACTATACACAAAACATGCTCACCTTCAGATTATATATATATACTAGCATAAAAGCAAACTGAGAAGTGATTGACGATACTGCCAAATTCTCTCTGAGCCTACAAGATGTAGATGGTACCTTTAAAATTGGCAAAAACCTAATTAATCTTGCATGAGATGTAAACCTTTTCTCCTTAACCTGATAACAGTATGTAACAGTAGGAAACCCACAATTTTCATGATAAGGGAACCCAAGCGTGAAGGATGTGTATAAAAATATTCAAACAACAATAAAATTACTTTTTTCTCTACCATAAAAAAGAAGGGAAATCATACCCTGTCATTCTCTGAGGTGTTTTCGAAGTACTTGGCCGCAGGCTTTCTAAGTACTGTAGTTGATCATAAAAATCACAGATCAAGTTAAGAAGTGTGTGTGTTTGTCTTTTTAAGTTGTTTCCTTTATCAACTTGACACCTAAAGCTTGTGCTGCTTAAATTGATGTTTACTTGAACTGCTGCTGAGCAATCCTTCTTCTACCCTCTAGGGAATGAGCAACATTTTTTAAGCTTCTTGAGAAGCTAGTGTGTCTTCTCCAGTCTAAATCATGTCCCTTAGCTTTAGTCATGCTATTAGTGAAAGATCATTTTTTTCATGGTAAAATCATGACACTCGTAGAGATATTAAATATAAAATAGACGTGTTAAGGGTTCGTTTAACTCATCAATTAATGAGGGGAACAGTGAGGTGTTACAACCGGGTCTGAGAAGAGTTCATGAAACCACACATATATTAGGCACTCTGGAATGCTGAACTGAATTTACAAATAGATGCAAAATTGGTCAATATCCACAGGGAATAATCAATTGCGTTTCAATGGACAGAGTTTATTTGCAGATTTATAGCAAAATCATTTGCATTAGGATCTGTTTTTTAGTTTAATGGATTTGAAAAATAGTTGAGATAAAATGAAAGGCAAAGATAGCTTTTAATAGAAAATAGCTTGCTCAGTAATCGTTTTAGCCCACTGCAAAGTTGTTCACAAATTTCTTGACTATGAAATAAGCAAGGGAAATACTGATGAACAACTTGTAATATCATGGTTTACAAAAAGTTTAGAAGAAATTTATGCTTCCAACAAAAACATCTTAATCTAATTAAGCGTTGAAGATATTTTTACAGAACGTTACTTCTTATATTTATAATACAAGAATTAAAGGACTCATTTTACAGATTATGGGCATAACTCGTATTTGCTGCAACCTACATAAACAATTTTTGACAGAGGATGTTCTCAAAAACTTAATGCCATTGTTTGAATTTGGTCACAGCTGCAATTGAAAATTTCCTCATTAAATAATTTATAGACAGTGACTTGGCAAGAACATGCATGAGAGCTTGATATCTTTGTTGTTTTCTGAAATTGTTCAATAAACTTCTAGAGTAACTAGAGAACCTGAGTCATATCATGTTAGAAATTTGCATACTTAGGGAAAAATAGGTTAATTCAATTCATATTGTTTCCCTTCATTTATTGTGTGTGCACACACATGTGTGCACTTGCACAGACTTTGAGGTGAATTTCCTAACAATTCTTGCCTCTTTTCTTGCGTGCATGCACGCGCGCGCACACACACACGCACGCTCTCTCTTTCTCTCTCTCTCTTTCTCTGTTTCTCAATCTGTTAGTCTGAACGTCATCGATTGGTCTGTTTTGATAATGGCTGATTGGGTACCCCACTTATTGAAAAAGTTAATCATATTTCTCTAGTCATATTTAACGTCTTTTCATCTCTTCTTGATCCACTTCTCACCCTTCTTACTCTGTTCTCTACCCTAAGATGCTGACCTGGTTTACAATGAAAGTATTGGTTTCTATTCCCCCATCTTCTATTTCAAATCCCAGTGAGATACACAGTGGGATATTGGAGGGAAGGGGAAAAGGAGGTCAGGGATTTATTGCTCTAGCTCTGTCTCTGCTAAGTCAGTCAAGCTTCCTGTGTCTTTGGACCAAAGGTTACTGTTCCTCTCAAGGTAATCTTCTCTACAAGTCTCTCTCTCTCTCTCTCTCTCTCTCTGCTTTGTGTTCTGGTACCTGCCTCTTCTTTTGACTACCTCTGGCTCTTGCAGTAGCAGCTTCACTGCTATATAACCATCTATACCATTATAAATATTTGTTTTATTGAGAAATCATCTTGGAATAATCTAAATGTGGGTGGCCTGTATTTTCTGTTGGACTCCTGACTGATATTATTTTTAAATATGCTTTTATCTTCTGAATTATGTAGTTAGCCAGAGGAGTGGAAGTTCCTAAGATTTTAATCTGGGTTCATAAGAAAATAGAAGCTCTTTCAAACCTTCAGGCTTGACCAGGGAGTCAGTAACATCATCTGTAAAGAACCAAAGAGTAAATGTTTTGGGTTTTGTAGACCACGCTAACACCAGTCATAGATAATAAGGAAACATGGACATAGATGTGTTCCAATAAAACTTTAGTTATAAAACAAGGGAGTGGTGGTGGTGGTGGTTGTGGCTGTGGTGGTGGTAGTTGTGGTGGTGATTTTAGCCTTTGGCAAAAGTTTGTTGACGTTGGACTAGACCATAAAATGCAAACTAGGTTTACAAGAGCTGCACCTTTTTGTGTGTGTCTTACAAACACCATTATTAACAAAGCAATATTTTATTCTAGTTTATGCTCTAGCATTTTTATTTTTTGAGTTTTTTTTTAATAATTGTAGCTATTAGACTTTTACTGAATATGACATTAGTCAGACATTTCTAATATTTTGCATGACATTTTTTCAGTTTTGAGTCTCGCAATTCCATTCTGAAGCAAATTCATTGCTGAGAATGCTAATATAAAAAGTAAAATTTGTAAGATTTTTTAAAAATTGTATTAAATTGGTGCTCTACTAAGGTAGTATTCTGTTCTGCAATGAAATACTTTCCTTCACAGACAATTATATAAGGACCTAGGCTACTAACAAATAAGTTTATCACCTATTCAGATTCATTGCTTCTTTTCAAATTTGTGATAAATTTCTGTATTCCATGACTTCGTTTATACATTGTGTCTAGAATAAGACATTGTATTTTGGATTCTCACTCTTGCCAATTCTTTTCCCTTCACTTTTCACAAATGGTGTTCCTTGCTGCCTGGAAAGAGTCTCAGAGACGTTTTCTCAGGTTACCTGACAGTCTCATTAATTGACTTTTGCAACATAAGTAAATATAAATGTTTATAACTTATACAGTAGAATAGTTTATCATATTTGTCTGTTACAACTAGAGTTAAGATAATGAGGTTTTACTTTACTTTCACTTACTTCTTTTTCAATGTTCTTCCTTTCTGTATGTAGGTCCGAATTTCTGACCATGTTATTTTTCTTCTCTAATTTATTCGTTATTTCCTTCTGCAACTTCTCTCACATAATACTTTTCCAATGTCTTTCCTTTCTTTATGTAGGTGCGAGTTTCTGACCCATGTTATTTTCCTTCTCTAACATTTCTTGCAAGTCAATTCAACTGCCAACAAACTATTCTTGATTTTTGTTTGTTTAAGATAGTCTATTACTCCTCCGTTTTTGAAGGACAATTTCACAGGGTACAGAATTGTAGGTGAGTCATTATTTTTTTTCTGTCAACACTAAATATTTCACTCTACTCGCTTCTTGCTTGCATGGTTTCTGAGGAGAAATTTGATATAATTCTTATCCTTGGTATTCTATAGGTAGGGGGTCCCCCCAACCACCACCTCTAGCTTTTTCTTCAATATTTAATCTTTATCATTGATTTTCTGAAATTTGAATATATAATATGCTTAGTTGTATTTTAAAAATATTTATCCTGTTTAGAATTCTCTGAGATTCTTGGGTTTGTGGTTTGGTGTCTGACATTAACAGATGGAAATCCTCCATCACTATAGCTTTAAATATTTATTATATTCCTTTCTTGTTGTTTTTTATTCCTATTACATGTATATTACACTTTTTCCAGTTGTCCCATAGTTTTCTAATCTTTGTTCTGGGATTTGTTATTTTCAGTCTTTTTTCACTTGCTTTTCAAGTTTGGAAGTTTCTATTAAGATATCCTCAATCTCAGTTATTCTTGCCTCAGTTGGGCTCAGTCTACTGAGCCATCAAAAGCATCCTCCATTCCTGTTGCAGTGTTTTTGATTTCTAGCATTTTATTTTATTTTATCCTTAGATTTTCTATCTCTCTGCTTATCTTGCCCATTGTTCTTGCATGCTGTCTACTTTATCTATTAGAGCCCTTGGCATATTTTAAAATTTTCTGGTCTGATAATTCCAGCATCCCTGTCTTGTCTGGTTCTGATGCTTGTTCTTTGTCTTCAAACTGTGTTATTTGCCTTTTAATATAACTTGCACTTTTTTTCCTGGTAGTTGGGCATGATGTACTGTAATGTGATGGTAAAGTGTGGAGTTGGGGTGAATTCTATAATTCTATGATTTTCAGTCTTTCAGTGACCCTGTGCCTCTGTCTTGTGAACTTTAAAAATCTGTTCCCCAGAATGGATGGGACTAGAGATGGCTGGAGTTGGATACTTCTCTTCACACAGGTCATTTAGGCCCTGAAAACTCCCCAACAGTTTAGGCTGGGTTAAATTAACTTTGCTTCAGTTTAAGCTGCTGAGAACAGAATGCTTTGGCATATTTTAAGTGTTACTTTCCCCTCTCCCACAAGAAGTATGAGAGAATTTTTTCTCCAACATTCAGTATGAGAACCTGGCTGAACTGTTAAAGGTAAAATTCACGAAAGCATAGGGTGTCCGCTATGACTGGGTTCTACAGGAATGTTTAACTCTCAGACTCGCCTATGCTAAGCCTCCAGGAATCTATCAACTGCAATTCAGGTTTTCCTACACCAGAAGTTGTCCTCACGGAAGTTTCCACTATAGTTTTTGTTTTCGTTTATTTTTACCTTGTAAGTTGTGATTCTCTGTGTGCATCTGTCTATCTCTCCAATTTTGCAGGCAGCGATTTGACCTGTGGCCTCATTTCTCTAATAGATCTAAGGGTTACTGGTTTTTCAGTTTGCTCTGATTTTTACTTGTTAGGATGGAGTGTGTACTTCTGAACTCCTTATATGCGAGGCTGCAAACACAATACCTCATCAGTGCTTTTACCATTATGGCTTTTTCTGTATTGCTTGTTTAATATGATCAATTTTTAAAAAGAGACAATACTGTACCAATAGCTGTATTTCAGTGTCTTCATAGGTTTCCTAAAAAATAATTTCTCAGATTTCCTTTATAATGAGTATCTTTTGATACATTTAAACAACTTAGAGAGTTAGGTTTTGTATGTATTAGGTCTTGAAAGGATAACTTCAAAGCAATGCTGCATTTTAGAAACTTAGAGCTAAGGACTTACAATACTTTTTACTCATGAATTCAACCTCTTTAAGGGAGTTATACTTTTTTCCTGGGTTATTGACCTCTTCAAACTCTCTTTGCTCTCCTGGATTTTCAGTTGCAAGTCTGACTCAATTCATTCACAATAGCATGTATTTTTCAATTAAACATGGCCAGACTTCAGATTATAAGAAACATTACTTTCTCATAAACTTAAAATATTTTCAGTGATTATTATTATTATTTTGAGACAGAGTATCACTCTCTCACCCAGGCTGGAGTGCAGTGGCGCAGTTTCAGCTCACTGCAACCTCCGCCTCCCAGGTTCAAGTGATTTTCCTGCCTCAGCCTCCCAAGTAACTGGGACTACAGGCATGTGCCACCACACCCCACTCATTTTTGTATTTTTAGTAGAGACGGGGTTTCACTGTGTTGGCCAGGCTGGTCTTGAACTCCTGACCTCGTGATCCACCTGCCTCAGTCCCCAAAGTGCTGGCATTACAGGCGTGAGCCACCACACCCAGCCTCAAGTCTTCTTACCTTGTGCTAATTTATACATACTTTTAACTGCAATTGGCTCATATGGAAAACCAACATACAGACCCACCTGGACCTTCCCATACTATTATGCACTTATATGAAAATGGAAGTGCTGTTGCCACAAAAAGTCACCAAGTACAAAGAAAGACTCATTGTAATTTGTCTGCTAGGCAATTGAATCACCTGCTTGGTCCCCTGTCTTATATATGACACCATTGTATGCTCTATCACCCAGACCTAAACCCTTCTATCACACATATATTCATTGAAAAATATTTTTAGAGTTACAGTTTATCAGGGTCTGGGGATAAACTAATGAACAAACTGAAATTGCAACTTTCTTATTACACTAATGGTCTATTGAGGAAGACAATGTTAATCAAGGGTGAAATTTGATTAATATTGAATAATAAGTGCTATTTTATGAGTTCTGTATGGGCAGTAACAGGAGCACTTAAGAAGAAGTTTTTCTGGAATTGGTGATATGTGCATTAATATATCAGAATGAATTGTTTATACTGAAGTAAAAGTGATGAGTGAGTGTCAGGAAGGGGCAAAACCTTGGCAAGTTGGGAAGTGACAGTGGTTCATTGTACTTGGAGCCGAGTGTGCAAGGGTAGGAGTGAGGTTGGAAAGGTAAGAGTACCCACATGGCACACAACCTTGTAGAGAGTTACAGACGTCTACCTATGATACAATTTTCAATTTAGAATAGTCACTTAAATTTGAACATAGAGAATAGATTGAGACAGAAAAATATGAGAGGCAAGCAGAGTACCTATGAAGATTCTGCTTAAATCACAGAAGAAAATAATGAACAAGGTATGGTGCTTGAACCATGTAAGTAGCAATAAGGAAGACAATACAAATTCTAAAGATTTACAGAAACTAGTCCTATAATTCTTAGCTTGGTCAGCCTAAACGATGGTGGCATTCTTTATTTACATATTTATTTATGTTATAGAAATATATTGTTCAGAACACAAAAAGAATAGATAAAATTTGTAGCTCTGGGCAAAATAAAACAAGAACATTCTACCATATATTTATTTATATACACACATATAGTAATTATACAAATATGATTACCATTCTACTGTATATATAATTACAAATAAAAACCCTGCACAAAATACATAAAACAATACTGACATTGAAAGAGGAATAAAAAGATGAGAAAATGAGCATCCCTACAAGACCAAACCTTTTTGGTTAAATTTGCCTTATTCTGGAAGAATACTGTTCAAAATGCTAAACCCTTCTGTCTTCCCACTGACTGTTATGACCATATAGACTATCAACAAATCCTTGCCAACCATTTCCACCCTGCAGTCATGAGTCAGTCCCCCTCCTTATTCCTACAGCACTGCAGAGCCCTTGGAGTGAAGCCCTGTTGGCTTTCCCAGCCTCATGCTAAGAGAAAGACAACAAACACACAGCTCCCAATCTCTCCCAGTTAAAAACTTGGAGAAGGATTACAGAGAGGTGAGAGCTGAAGAAAAGAATTATTTGAATTATGTATGAAGTGTTGTTAAAATTCTTGAAGGGCCTTGTATAAAACCAATCAGACATGACAGAGCAAAAACACTAAACCGTTTTTTGAAATAACACCAACCTCTCAGGTTCACCTCTGAGTAGCACACAAGTGAAGCAGACCAGAATTGCATGCAAATATTTTGAAAATTAAATTGATATTCAAACCATAGCCCATGAAAGTGAGCAAGAATGTGCATTCCGATCCTAACAGGTTGGCTGCTTGCTAAAGTAAAAGATTGAACTAGGAACCCAAATCTCACAACTTAATACCCGTAATTTTCAGGACATAATTCAAAATTAGTTTTGCTAACAAGACCACAAAAATCTTAATTTTTGAATGAGGAAAGATAATCAACAAATGCCAACACTGAGATAACATAATGTTGGAATTATCTGACAAATATTTTAAATCAGGTGTCATAAAAATGTTCCAACAAACAATTATGAACACTCCTAAAACAAATGGAAAAATATAAAGTCCAAACAAAGAAATAGACAAAATAATAAAGAACCAAATCAAAATTTTAGAATTTCATCAAGCAATGACTGAACTAAAAACTGAACAAGTGTGTTAGTGCAATGAATATGAGAGAGAAAATAATTAGCAAATTTGAAGATAGAACAATAGCGAATATTCAATCTTCATAAAAGACATAAAAATGATTTTTAAAACATGAACAGAGCCTCAAACACCTGAGGGACAATAGATATGATCTAGAACTTTTGTCCTTTTTAGCCCAAGAAGAAGAGGGCATGATAAAAAAATAAAATAAAAACTAATGTGAAAAAATAAAACAATGGCATAAAACTTCCCCAATTAAAAGAAAAAGATGTAAACCTAAAGATTCAAGTAATTGAGCAATATCCAAACATGGCAAACACAGAGAAATTCATGTCAAGACATAGCAGAGTCAAATTTTTGAATACTAAAGGCCAAGAAAAAGTTTTGAAAGGATCCAGAGAGAACACACACATTACCTGTAGAGGAATAGCTAATCAAAATGTAACAGATTCCTCATTAAAACTGTCCAGAAAAAAAGAGAGAAAATTCATTTTGGAAACAAAATTTCTCAATGGAGAATTTATCCCTCAGTATAGAATGTGAAAAAGACACATTCTCAATGAAAAAAAAAAAAAAAAAAAAAGATTATCCATGACTTGCAGATTTGCTCTAAAATAATGGATAAAGATATTTCTTCAAACTACTTGCTTGCAAAAGTTGGTTACTTGTAAATGAGAAACATTTACACGCACTCTCAACATCAATATTTGTAAATGCCCTTCTGTATGGTACCACAGAAGTGTAACAACCTTCGACAATGTGTCACAGGAAGATTCCGGATATGCTTTCCATTTTTAAGTGTGAAATAAAGGCAATTACAAAAAGGGAGATGGGAAAAGATACTTTCTTCAAGATCTTCACCATAGGTGATTTCCTGTGCAGATTTTTAAAGAAATAATGCATATGAAACGTAAAAATCTAGAAATTGGTTTCCTTAAAACAGTGATTAATGTCCTAAACTTTTTAATTTTTTCTGAACATTTTGTGTAATTGTATGCCTTTATGCTTTATTCTAGAAATTTCCTTAAATTTAAATACAATCTAATGTAAAGCATTTTATATTTGTGTACAAATAAGTAATTTTCATGCCCTTTTTTATACTTACTTGCATTGTATTTGTATTTTGTATTGTATTACGCATTGTTGTGGCTTTCTTCCAGTATCTTGCACAGTATGGTATCAAATATATGCTTATAGAATAAATGAACTTAGAAATAGGAAGGTAGTAACCTAGCAAAAAAAAATATCCTTTTATCTTAGTAGGTATATTTCTATAGAAGAAGGTGAACGCTAACAGCAAAGTCTCTGGAGACATGTGCATATGGATTTGATCTTCATCTTCCTACACTAGGTATGCTACATACACTTCTTTCAGGTTTGGCATTGAGGTGAAATTGGGACAGTCTTATTTATTCACAAGACTACAATAAGAATTAAATGAAGCAATGCAAAGGCCCTGCAATTTGTAAATCTTCAAAAAATCAATTTATTGTTATCATTATTATTAATACTAAAATTTGTGATGTGACACACTCCATATGACTATTAGCAAATATGTGTGTGTGTGTGTGTGTGTGTGTGTGTATACTTCCTATGCTGTAGATGATAATAATGAACAAAATAGTCTGATATGCACTTTGTTGAAGTTTCTCTAACAGTGACATTATTCATTGCTTGGGAGGAGGAATTACTCAGTGCGGTACTACTAGTTTAGCTTAACTGCATCATGTTAAAAGGGAGAACAAAAAATAAAATAAAATAAAAGAGACAGAGGAAGAAAAAGATAAAATGAAGAAATATAAGCCGGAGACTGAAAGTTTCCATGAGAAACTTTAAGTAAAAAAGTTTAAGTAAAGTTTAAGTAAAATCAAATATGTAATATGGAATGGGAAGTAAAAGTAGTATATAAAAATAGTAAAATGATAATGACACATTTGTAAATTTTGTGACTTTTAACATGCATTCTCATCTATTGTCTAATGGAGTTCCTTATCAATTTTGTGAGTAGACGGGAAAGAAAAGTAATTTGTTCACAAACAAGAGAGCTAGGGTTAGAAGATAGAGATTTTGAACTTTTTAAAATGGTATTTAAGTATCAAGGAATAAATATTTGCCTATTCTCTTCCTTCAGTAGGAATAAATCATGGAAAAATGAGGAGTGAATACTTGTAAACCATGCCAGTCATCTTTTTGCCCATTAATCTCAATATGCAATTATCATATCTTAATATATCTTTCAATATTCTTTCTGCCTCATCACATACATTGCCACTGCCCTTATTATTTTTAACTGGAGTACTGTAAACACTTCCTAATTAGGTTTTACGCCCTAGTTCTTGACTCCTTCAGAACATCTTTCTCATTCCCACTAGACTGATCATGCTAAAACATCAATGTAAGGGTCCTATTGTTTCAATCAGTACTCATCACATTCAGTCTAAAATACAAACTCCTTGACATGACATGGAAGAGTCTTCTTGATCACAAACCATTTTCTCATAGATATCCTTTGTTCAAGTAATAGAGAATGAATTAAAAGGCTTGGAACAGCCCAGGTTCTGTAAACTATATGCCTTCACACAAACTATTTCCTCACTTTGAAATGCTTTCTCTCCCTCCTCTAACTAGCTTTTCCAGGTGCTTCAAGCTTCAACTCACCCTTTACCTTGCCTGGAAACTCTCTGAAGAACTTTTCTCCTGCATTACCTCCCTGGTCCAGGGTGTGTCCCACTACCCTCATAATACATCATGATGTTTGTCTTATTAGGTTTATTTTATTAGTTCTTTCATGCTTACAATAAATAATTATGACTGCTTTCTATATTTAAAATACCGTTCTGAGTCAAGAATACAACAATACACAAACCAGTCAACATTTTATCTTACAAAACTTACAACAAGACAGTGGGAGTTACAAACAACTAAACAATTTCAGAGCCATATGATACTTATATAAATGAGCAGTACAGTATTGATCTGATTTTTCTACAGTCTTATGTATACTTAGCAAAGATCTTACTACTGGAGCCCATTTGGAAGCAGGAACTACAGCTCTATCACTATATTTTCAGTGCCAATATCACTATGTTCGTATTGATGGAGCCTGATACATGTTTGCAGAACTAATACATGTGCATTATTTTAAAAATATGATCTTCTAAAAGATTATATAACTTCTGTCAATCTATTCTTATGATTAATAATATTTATTCTTAAAATGTTATCTTCACATTAGGTTTAAATTTATACTTCTATGTGAGATAATTTTCTCTTGTGTTTTCAAAGAAAAATGGCAAGTCCCTTTATATGTTTGGATGCTACTATAAGGTTTCTGATGACTTTAATTTGGTAGTTTGATCTGCTAGGATCTGACCTGCAGTAACATCTCTCATCTCATCCCCAGCACTCTGCTCCTCCCTATTCTGTTACAGCTGCACTGGCCTAGTTCCTTCCTTAGCTCTCCAGCATTTACAGATGCATTTGCCGGCAACACTCTTTCTCTGGATATTAAATGCACAGGTTTCTTTGCTCCTCAGATAAGCCTTCCTTAAAAATAGTACCCTCTCCACGTTCTTTTTATTTCTATAATCTGTCACATTTTTCTCCATGACACTTGAATGTAAGCTCCATGAATACAGGAACTTTCTTTTCTTCGATGTCGAATCGCCATGGACCGGTCCATATTCTCAATTATCATTTGTCGAATGTAATGTTGACAACACAACTCCAAGGAAGTACAACTGGAAAAGAGAGATTTGGAAGATATTGTGGAACTGAAAAACAAAGAGAAAACATCAAGAAATGTAGAAGAGCCAGAAATTCTATTCTTGGCACAGGAACATGACATCTGATATCACCGGTATTTAATGAACTTTTATTGAAATATACAGTTGTCCTCTGGAGACATTTAGAGATGCATTAATACATGATCCTCTGTAAGGAAGCTGCCTTCTCCCTTCATACTGCCTCCTAGGCTTGTGGCATTAGGCCCACAGAGACTGGGTAAATTTAAGTACACACATTTGGACTTCTTTTCCCTGGACTATATCATCTCTAGTCTATCATTTTCTATCATCATTCATATTTTTAAGTATTCCTTTCAAATTGTTACCATTTTTAAAATGTAATTCAAATTTTCCATATTGATTTTAAGGCTTTTGGCCATATTAATTTTTGCAACTTTTAGTCAGGATTTGACAAAAAGAGACTCACAGAATGTAAATGCATCCTTATCATGTATATAAAAAATCTAGAACTCTTCGTGCCTTGGAGTTTTGAGTCATTATGAAATTAGTAGATAATCGATAATGCTAGGTTTATTATGTTTGGGGATTTAGTGGATCACACTGGATCATTAAATATAATGTTTTAAATATAGTAAAATAGTGATTTAAAAAGCTATGTTTTTTTTTCTAATAACCTTGAATGTTTTTCATTATGTAAGAAAGTCACTTAATGGTATCCCTTGCATGATTTCACATTTGTATTTAATTCTTCATAAACAATTTAATCTAGTTCTGGAGTTGAAAGACTTATAATAATTTAAGTTTAATTTAGAGATTCTAAATGTATACATGTTTTTTGATTTCATTTTTTTGCAAATGTGAGACATGAAAAGGAAAATTTGAATTCTGCAAACTCAAGAAATTTCCAGATTAACTGCTGTTTTTGAAGAGTAGTTTTAATTCTGAACAGTCTGATAGATTTGATTGTTGGTATCACTTGTCATATTCCCTCTCTGTTTATCAGTTCACTAGACCAATATAGAAAGTGCTATTAATACCCCTCTTCTTATCGTCTTGCCAACTATCCATGAAGAGCATCAATCAAGTAATTCCTATATGAAGGATTTATCAATGCTGCAGTGACTTGTAATTGAAGGCATGTAGCTTCTGTGAATTCATATATTTCAGTTGTGCTTGCTAAATGTCACAGAATAAAAGACTATCATATAAGGAAATTTAAACTAATAACCTAATTAATCATTCACATTAAGTGCATAATGTTAAGAAAAGAGTTTTCTTGCATCATCTATTTCTAAGAACAAGGAAAATATAACTTCATCATTCAAATAAACAAGTCCAATTTTTCTCCTTGTCCTCCAGCGGCCTTAAACACAAAAAGTAAACTAGTTAAAAACAGCAGTCAGAGATTCTGGTGAGTCTAAACATATTAAAGGAAGAGCTGGCACCTAATGACAAAAAAAAAAAAAAAAGATTGAATTTTATTAAGTCATCAAATTCTGTGTTTTAGAATTCCACATCAAGATGAAATGAAAATTAGAGGAAGAAATAAACATTGAATAAAACCCTGTTTGCCCTGATTCTGGATATATCATTACAGGTTTATGACTCACAGTGCTTTTTATATGAAGGGATGTAAGTTCTTTAGAACACTTCACGTTATGATACTGTTAATGAGCTAGCCCATCTTTATCTCTTATTTCCTCTAAGTAGCCCTGTATTCTTTTCCATTATTGATACCAATTTGAGTGAAAATATAAAGAATTTCTTACTTAAAAATTCTTAAGGCCGGACATGGGCACTTTGGGAGGCTGAGGTGGGTGGATCACCAGAGGTCGGGAGTTCGAGACCAGCCTGACCAACATGGTGAAACCCCATTTCTACTAAAAATACAAAATTAGCTGGGCATGGTGGCACATGCCTGTAATCCCAGTTACTTGCAAGACTGAGACGGGAGAATCGCTTGAACCCAGGAGGTGGAGGTTGTGGTGAGCTGAGATCACGCCATTGCACTCCATCCTGGGCAACAAGAGCGAAACCCTGTCTCAAAAAAATAAATAACTAAAAATACAAATAAAAAATTATTTAATTGAGAATATTTTCACTTACTTAAAAAAAAATTTAAGTAGCATTTCCTCTGTGTAAATGTTGACAGATTCAACATCTAGATTCTCCTTGCTTCTTTTTTCTGTCATCTATCTATCTATGTATTCACCTACATATCTATCCTAATTTTTGGATGTGCCAAGGGTCAGGGATGCCAGGGAGCCACAAAGGGAGAGCATCTTCCATACGGAAATACAAGAAATTCAGCAAACAGTGAACAGTATAACAGCTCAGACATTTCAGGTTTCCACACAGTTTTCAACTTTAAGGAAACTTGTTTTTCTATGTTCACACTGGAGCTTTACTAGGTACTTGCTTTTTAGCTGTATTGGCCATGCCTACATTTCATGTGGACTTATATTAAGGAGAAAATTTTTATGTGGAAAACCTCAATTCATTTTTCAGGCTATCAAAATTAATTGAATACGGTCAATGAATACCAATACATGGGAGTCATTGTACATGTTCCAGTGGATAAAGCAAATATTTTTGAAACTTCAATATCGCTTGACAAGAAATCTGTTTAAATAAAAACATTGCAAGTACTGAATGATGGAAGAAATATGTTGTTTTTCTTGATTAAGAACATCTACAGTCTTTCATAGAATACCCACAGGAAGCTCAGAAACATAATGGGAAAAGTGCAAAATCTATTGAATGCTTTATTGGCTCAGTTATTCTCGGAATCACAGTAGATATAAATACTCTCCTTGGCCTTAGGGCTGCCTTCAAAAATGCTTGTCTATATCAACTTAGATTGCAAAATAAATAAATAAGTGTCAGGAACTGTGTTAAACTACTGCAGGCAGAGATTGAAAAATGGTGCAATAGTATTCTAAGTAGTTGACCAAGATCAGAGCTGTTAAGAGGGAGTGACAGGTGGTGTATGCATCCCCAGACCCTGACTCACTAAATTCTAAATGGCACTTACTCCACCTAGACTAATAATCACAGCAGTCACGTTGTACCAAACACTTCTTGTATTTTTCATCTGTGGTTTCTGTTAAGGATAAAACATTGTAAGAACCTCATAAAGAAATGAAAATGGTTAATTTGCACTTTGTCATGGATTCTAAATCCTATATTAAAATGTAAAACTGTTGCATGAAACATGATTTGTCCATGTACCCTGAGTTTATAAACATTAAGATGTTACCATACGGTGATGTAATCTTCGTCTCTGTGTGCGTCTGTGTGTCTGCTGAAGTTTCAGCTGTTTGAGAGCCAGGAGCATGTATTTCCATTTCTTTGTCCTTAGCACCCAGCACATCATAAATATAGTACATGATGAATGAATAAAAAGAACAACTAGACAGGTGGACAATGTTAATGATACACAATCAACAAATTTTTTCTGATATTTCATGGGGGAATATATAATGTAGCTCTCTGCTTGACAAAGGATATTTCAGAACTCAACGAGTTTTCAAATGTAATTCTGAAGACATAACCTTGTTTTGACATGCTTACTAAGCCATAAGCTGCTGGGATTGCAATTGTAAAATGGATGAAATGAGGACACCTGACATGAGTAAGCTGAGGTTGGGGATGAATATACTCTAACAGAAAAACAGATGTAGGAGACTTCTGTGATTTTAATTGTTTTAAGATGTGAATAATATTTCTGGAGATTGAAAAGAAAAAAAAATGTAGGGGTTTAACTACATATTTATAGCATAACTACTTAATTACAGAAAATGAGAATAGGAGGATCTGTGTAGCCTTGAATTATCTGCAAAATGTTCAATGAATCAAATTATTGAGATATTTTCATAGGAAAACTGTACTCCCTTCTTAGGAAAAAAAAATGCCAGTTTTCCTGGAAGCCTATGATTCTATTATCAACAAATTCCTTGCCTATTCCAACGTGGACTCATTCTTCAACGTCTGTAATTCGCAAATCAATTATGTCAGCGCTGGGTCTTCTTAGGGGCAGAAAGAGCTCTTAATCCCAGCCTTTCCCTCTCTCTGCTTGTGCTTGTAGATCACATGGTGGGAGATTTTCCTATTGCAACAACCCTACATCTCCCTATTTCAACAGTTGTCCTCCCCCTGCTGTAATAATCCCTTTGATTAAAATAGATTTTTCTATGCCCAGATTTATAGTTATTTGATGACACAATATATTTTGTAGGTAAATAAACTGTGGGAATAAAATATACACACTAAATATGAGAACTATACACACCAGTACCTAGAATGTCTTTCAGAAAGGTATTTCGGTTACAGGTTTTTGGAAAGCAGGGCAGAATAAAACATATAACGAGTCTGGTAATATTTAATATTGCACCATCAATCAGCAGATAGTGTGTGGACAGAAGGCAGGTGACAGAGTACAGAGTCATTAGACTTATCTGAAGAAAATTTTTTAACTATGTATTTTTGTATCATATCACCCCGGACTATCACTCCAGACTTACATATGCTTCCCTAAGGTAGAGTAATTTGTCTCATTTAAAATCTTCAAATATTCCTTCTCCGAAACAACTCCTGCTTTGAGTCGGGAGGCTGGCAGAAGGCTCCCAGGAGAGGCCTCACTCAGGGCAGTGGGAGCTGGGCATCTGGTTTTGTCCTTGGTGAAAGGTTTTATGAGAAAACGAGCTGGTTGAAGTAGAAAAGTGGAATAGTGGCTAGGGACAATATTATGCAGGATTTACTTATTCATAATTGTAAGCATACCTGGTAAAATTGTAACAAGGTTTCTTTTGTCAGATATCATTTGTGAAAAACAGACCTATAAATCTCTCTCATAGCCATTAAGAGGGAAAGTAAAATTTTCATTTTTACAAAAAAAATCCATAACACCCATTAAACTATGTTTCCAAAGAAATATATATTTTATATCATTAAGACACTTTCACTGTTTACATAAGTTTAACATACTCTTTCTATTCACAATATAACTGATTCCTAACTAAAATACATTGTGTCAGCATAATCTGTTGATATAAAATTTGTTTAATTCCAAAAGTAGAAAATGGTCTATGCAAAACAAAGCTTCATGTTTTGACTTCTTGCATTTAAATGGAAAATAATTTTAGTTTTTTGGTAAGAAAATTATTTGACATTTCTTAATCATTTTAAGTATTTATGAATTGTTTACAATGAAGCAGTGAATAAATTATTCTACTGAGCCCATATTTTGAGTGAAGTATATAATTAAGTGGAGGAAGTGAAAGTAACAACAGATAAGAAACTATCTAAATTGGAATTTTTGTTTTACAGAAATACTTTACAGCAAGGCAAAATGTACAATATGTGGAAATAATTATAGCAGTGCCCACAAATTGCAGATTAAAGTTAAGATCACTTCCTAACATTTTCTCTGATAAGTACACCACCACAACTATTCTTGGATTTATTTATAATGTTTAAATAAAGACCTCCATGTTCTCATGGAGGTTGGCTTCTGCTCATTTCTGTTTTTCATTTTACAATACTATATGCCATATTATTTATAAAAGGAAGAAAAATAAATCTGTTCATTAGGAAATAATTATATTAGCAGATCTTACTCTCCAAACTTCCAGTTAACTAGTTGGACAAGTGGAAAGAAAATATTACCTTAATATGTCAATGACTTCATATACATTTTTATTTTCTGTATCATTATTAAACCAACCTGCTTCTAAATTTTTATCTTGTTTGCCCAGGGATAGATTCAAATTGTTAGAAAATCATATATTTTAATTTGATCTTTGTATTATATTTCTGATGTACCTTCGATTGTTAGCTCAGGTCAATATTAGTTACGCCAGAGGAGTTGTACAACAGCAAGTTTCCACAGCATAAAAATTTCATGCACTATTGAAAATTCTCATCAGCAGAGTAGCATTTTCATATGCTATTGAAAATTGCCATAGTTTATTTAATAAATTAGATTAACAAAGGAAAGAATATATACAATTCTCATGACTGAAATATTCAGAGATAGTTTAGGTAAGGCTTGAACTGGAGACTCAAATAATACCAGCATTTTTTCATGTAATATTCAGGTAGAAGAAATATATCCCTTGTAGTTATTAGGAAGAAGAAATTGTCCTCTAATGAATAAATTGATATTGTAGGGAAAATAAAGATTTGTGTTCCTCACTCATGGCAAGGTTTATGACTGAGATGACTATAACAAAAAAACAGATTAATAAAAGAAAAGTATGCAAATTTATTTAATATAAGTTTTGCACAAAATAGGAGCCTTCAGAAATGAAAACTAAAAGAAATAGGGAAATTTGTTATTTGTATGGACAGTTGTGCAAAAGTATGATTAGACAACAAAAGAGTACCCTCTAATGGTAATAAACTGGGAGAGTCAGGAGGGTTAGCAAAGTCTATTTATTTTTCAGATTTTTCTTGACATCTTGATATCTTTATTTTTCCAAGGATAGGGAAGATTCTTCTGGAATGAATGTTCTGTGGCTTACTGTAGAGAAAATTTAGATAATTCTTTTATGGTATTCTTTAGGGGATAATGATTAAGAGAGTCAGAGAGACCTACCTGCTTCTGCTGTTTTCCCAAATGCCAAGGTGCCATATTTTGGAGTAGTATGTCCTAACACCCATCATCCCCATCTGAAAATGCATTGGTGAATTGTCTCATAAGTTAATAAACCAGTCTTTCAGTCCCAGAATTAGGTTGGTCCAAACAGTTTAAGTTGTATCTCATTTCAGAAGGCAGTGTTGCTGGTGGGCTTCCACTAAAGTTATAACTCTATATGGTGTAATCAATCAGGAATTTAAGAGACATTTACATGAAAACAGAAAGACAAAGGTTAGAACAACCAATAAACTCAATTTTGAGTCTAGAAGAGATCTGGTAGAGATGATTTCTATATACTAGCTTAAAGCATCTTGAAATAGAGGGTAAGCAGTGGTAACCTGAAAGATTTTCCTTGTTTGTAGTCTGCAAAAGGTGCCCCAGTAAACTTTTAGAGTAGCCCTCATAGCAGCAGGCATAAAGCTTGTCTGTATTTAAGCAGTTGTGATGACTTTTCTGAAGTCTATATCAAGCTGTCCAGCTTTAGTTTGCAGGTATTCAGGAAAGGGGGAGTTTTAATATTTGGTGACACCAAGTGAGAAGGGTAGAAGAAAAATTGGAAACATTAATTTGGAGAGATATAATCAGATATTGGAGAATCTGGTTCAGGTTTTGTAATAAAACCTCAAAAATAATGAATAAGGCTAGAATCTAATAACAAGTGTACTATTTTTTTTTCTGAATCATATTTTCTCTCTCTACAGTTACCTCTATTTCTACCAAAGATGATCAAAGTAAGACTAATTTGTTTGCAAAAGTTTTTGTTTTATTAAACATGGCCTGATTATTTACATAAGTAAGGCAAGTATTGTCGTTGAGTATATAGTATCTTTTTAAGTCTCCTTTGCTGAAAATTTTAATAAGGAATCACAGAGTAGACATGTGAAAACCTCTGAATACTAGGAAACCAAGCTAAGGGCATGTCATCAGACTTTGCCTGTAATACCGACATATTTAGGTGAATATATCTCTTATCAGTGTGCAGAAAGTATATCAAGATTCCCAGGCCTATTAGGAATTGACATCACTAAGGCAACCATGTATGAGAACCATATATGGGAATCATGTATGTAGGATATAAAGCCAACTCCCCCAACCAACCCCAAACTATAATCACCAAGGGCTTTCATTCGCTTTACAAAGTCAACCTTAGTTTATTAAAGTTGTCTGGTAATATCTGAAAATATGATATTCCAGTCAAAATCTTGATAATATTACCAGTGTTTCTAGTTGTGTCCTGTTACAAAAACAGATTCTTATTTATGTTAATACCTATATTATCATAAAAATAAGAGTACTAATAGTTTCCAAATTATAAAGAGGTAAAGTAGTAAAAAAAGTAATTGTTTTATCTTTGTTTATAAAAAAAATACTTTACTAAATTGTCTAAGCTATAGATAGCTTAAGAGTAGGAAAATATTTTCTTAAATTTGGAAAACAAAACATTAAAGAAGCAGCAATGCTTCAAATAAAAGGTCATAAAAATGATTTCAGTTCATTCAGTCCTATGTAATTAATTATTGATTGTTTAATTTTGATTGGTGATTATATAAACCCATCAGTTTATTTATTAGATTTCTAAGTATTTTTGCTGAGTCCAACGGTGTGAGCTTAAACTTATGAGAAAACTATATTCTGAAGTACATATCAGAGTCTTTTTTCGTGAATCTCCTTGAAGAAAAACCAGTGTTGAACTTTTACTGGTTGCAAATATTTGCAGAAAAGAATCAAAGTAAAACAATAACTGTAGAAGAAAAAAGAGCTAACATAATCACTGTTATGGATTTAATGAGAATTTACTATAATAATGATGCAATTGACAAGGAAATTTGGTTATTTCTGTGGCATACAACATTTTAACATAGTAAATAAAATTATAACTGATAACATTATAAAGGACATACCAAAATTCTAAAAATTTTGTAAAAGTTCTGAAACACACAAAATGTTGGTCAAAGGATCCATAAGTATATAGAAATACATTTCAAGAGATCTATTGTGTAGCAAGGTGACTACAGTTAATCAAGATGCATTTTTGAAAAATATAATGAGAGTGGACATTATGTGCTCTCACCACAAAAAAAGTATGTGAGATAATGCATTTATTAATTAACTGTATTTAACCATTCTACAATGTGTATGTACTTCAAACCATTATATTGTGCACAATAAAAACACAATGTTATCCATCAATTTTTAAAATAATTCTTTAAAATGTTAGTTTGAGGTCAAAAGACTTAACTTAGAATTTGATTTGGGGAACTTACAAAAGGTGTCAAAAGTTTCAAACACTTTATTAAATAGAATCATACTTCACTGTGGAAACAATACCAAAGTGACAAAAGATTTTGGAAGCAAACACAGAAAAGTTATATAGTTGTGAATAAAATTTAGCTCTTATAATATTGAAAAGACTAAGTTTTCTTAGCTGAAGACCTAGTAAAAGGCAACATGATACATAATAAATTATTATAATAAAACATGAGATCTTATTTTTGTAGGACTATTACCTAGAAGGAAAAGCATTTACAATATTATCAAAAACAGAACAATAGTTCAATAAAACTTTTTCATTTAATAGAGAAGACCATATTCTAGTCTTGTATCAGTGTTCAATTAATACTAAGAATAATTTAAGAAAAAGAAACGTTATAAACACATCCATTTAATTTCGGGCAGTTTTGACTACCCAATAATAGTTTTTTTTTTTTTTTTTTTCTCACAGCTTTCTTTTTCACAAATCTTTTTCACTCTTTTTAAAACATATATCACTTTTTTCCTACATTTTTTTCTTTCTCATTCAGAAATAATCTGTCATTTTACTTCAGTACAGAAATAATTATTCCCTTTACTCTTAACAAAAATGCATCTTTGTACTTCATACCTTTTTTAAACCAAAAAACACATTTTCTTTCCATACAGATATTTCCCTTATAATTCCTAGTAGATTTAGGTCCATATATTAATTAGAATTTTTAATTATTAGTAACCTTAATTTCTACTGAAGACTAAAAAATAAACAACTGTGAACTGTTGTTCACATACCAACATTTTGTATATAAATATCATTTTATAATTCTAAACACATGTTCTTACTCATGATACAATTTCTTGTGTTTAGTAACAGACCCAAATATCCTGAGTTTCTCCATAGTGCGTTACAAACAAGATGTTCTTAATGTTTTAGTATTTTATCTTACTTGGAAGTAATCTAGGTTTTCAATATATATCTATTACTTAATTTAACTTAGAATAATATAAGGTTTTAAATTACCAAAAAGTCTAGTAATTATATTTAAGTAGTATATTTTATAAAACATAATTTTATAGAAAAAAATTCTTTAAAATATGTATCCCATTTATATTTATTTAGTTCATTTATTCTTAACAACTATGCTTGAACCACTCATGAAAAATTCATGGGACACTAAACAAAGCTAGGCACCATCTTAAGTGATTTGTCTTATTCACAAATCATGTACGTATAAAAACTATCACAGACAGAAATAAGCTAAAATATTAAACATATAATTATTTCTTCTGTTTTTAAATGTATTTTCCACTTTCATGATAAACAGACATCAAGCAATTCATTTATTATATATTTTACTCTAATTCGATTTACAGTTTAGGATCTTAAATATCTAGCAGAGATGATATAAGGTGTTCAATTAGTAAATCTATGTAGAAAAAAATTGTATGCCTGTATTATATTTAATTCTAACAATTCTAAGATGTTCCTGTTTTTATTTTACCAAAAATTTAAAACCTAGCTAACTTAAAAAAGAATTTTAAAAACACATGAAATTAAAAAAGAAAGAACATTTTAATGAATTTCTATATTTCTGAGTGTTCCAGAAATACTTAATTTATATGTGTCCTCATTAGCTCTATGTCAATTTGAATACATTCCCTTAAGATATTTTATAAACTAACTTAGTAATATTATCGGGAGGTAGAAAAATATCACATATATATAATATGTTATATGGATACATACATAAACATACAAAAATCCATAGACAGATGCAAAGATCTCATAGCTTTCATTCTAAAATTTTAGCCATACATGTACACTCATACACAAATCACTAGGTGATAAAAGAACATCAGGATCCAGATTGTGTTATAGATAGAATAAGTTAAGATTACCTGCTAAGATAGCAAAAGATGCTGCCTGCTGTGGCTCACACCTGTAATTCCAGCACACTGGGAGGTCGAGGTGGATGGATTGGATGGATCTCTTGAGTCCAGGGTTTGAGACTGGTCTGGGCAACATGGCAAAAGCCCTCTCTACAAATAAAAGTACAAAAATTAGCCAGACATAACGGTGAATGTCTGTAGTCCCAGGTACTAGGGAGGCTCAGGTGGGACAATCACTTGAGCCTGGGGCATCAAGGATGCAGTGAGCTCTGAGTGTGCCATTGCACTCCAGTCTTCCAGCTTGGGTGAGAGAGCAAGACCTTGTCTGAAATAAAGTAATAAAAATAAAAAGACAGCCAAAGGTTGTTATTTTTACTAATACTTATGGAAAAGACTTTTAATGATTTTCCTCATGTATCCAATTTCTAAATAGTTTCTTTTTAAAAGTTTCTGATTGAAGTCATTTCTCTGATGTTCATATTTCCAAAATGTAAGATTCTAGAGGAGATAGGGTAGAGTATTCATATCTCAAGAGGGCACAGATAAATAATATGTTTTAAGAAAGAATTTTAGAGATACTTACCTATCATCTGAGGTCAATTGTATGGAGGTTAAAGACTAAATTTTAAGTGAGTGACTGAAATGATATCTAGCAGCTGTCATCCAGTCTATTACCAACTAGACTGTTTCTTTTTCAGCCCCAGGTAGTTGCTTTTGGAGGCCCTTGAATATCTTGACAACAAAGAGCCCCAAAGCTTAAGTGAATGAGGGGTTAGAGTGAGAAAGAAAAGCTCTGGCAGTAGTGGACAGAGAGATGGAAGACTTAGGGCTTTGATAGGTGACATAATGGATAATTCAAGGAAACTGGATGAATGACTGAAGATGACAAAATGAAGAAGGAGGACCAGAAGCAAATAAAAGAATCTTACAGAAGCCAGTATGAGGGGATTTTAATCTTCCCAAAGAGGCCATTGACATTCTACATATTTTTTTTAGCAACAATCGTTCCAACAAGAAAGGAAGCAAACAGAAAGAGCAGAATATATGGTTAGCAGGGTTTCAAAAAGAGTGATTTCTGGTGACGAGTAAGTACCCATAGGAGAAGCATGACCCATTGGAGAGAATAGAGGCCTCAATAGTATCCTTGATATATTCTTAGTACCAGCTGTCAACCAAGCTGACTTCTAATCGGAGAGATCTTTAAAACAAATAATCAAAAAACTCTTCCTAGCAATGTCGATCTCACTTTTTCTTGTTTTAAAAAATCAAAGATATCTATCAAGTGGCTCAAAACCAAACACAGTAAGCCTTTTATGACTTAACTATGAATGCAAGAAACATCCTCAAAAAGAATGCAAAAAGATGTAAGCTTCTCAAGATCCAGAACCAAAACAGAAAAGAGCTAAAAGAAAGATCTTTGCTGTCAAAAGAGTACCTTTGTTGTAAAATAACAAAGGTTGAAATGACAAAGTCCCCTGGAAGACTGGGACTCTTATTATAAACTTCCCTGAGAGGTGGCATGACAGATCAAGGAGAGTGCTTGGGCTACCAGCCTCTGGGACTGGCTGCCTAAAGCAAGGTGACACTTGTACCACCCAGCTGACAGAGACTACAGAGAATATTCTCAGTGGTTACAAAGCCAACTTCTGTCAGAACACAAAATAAGACAAACAGGAAATAGCTGTCCTTGGGAGGGAAAGGATCAATAACAAATGGGTACCACAAGATTAAATGTATACAAGCATCACAATAAAAAAAATTGTTTCTGTTAATCTAAATTTTGAAAGGAAGAAACAGAAGAAATGTTTATTTTTGTCTCTTGACCAGGAACTATAGAGATGTAGGTGAACTGACTAGTAAGAATGTTCACGTCTCATCAGCTTTTTGTCAGCTGTTTCTGAATCTCATTCACAGGCTCCAGTGTGAGTGACGTGTCTCAGCCACCCAGCATTGGGTGCCAGAAGCAGTAGGGTTAAAAACATTTTTTTCCTCACTCATCAGAAGATTTATGGCTGAGACTCTTATGACAAAAGACAGATTAACAAGAGAAAAACATATATATTTACTTAACCTAAGTTTTACATGACATCGAGCCTTCAGAAACAAAGACTCAAAGCAATGGAGAAATCTGTGTATTTTTATGGGCAGCTGTGGAGGAGTATGACTGTAGGATAAAAAAAGCATGATACAATGGTAATAAACTTGGAGAAACTTAGAAAGAGCTGTTTAGATTTTTTTATTTTTCATTTTTGGTGTCTCTGTGTTCTCATTCATTTCCTCCAGTCATAGGGAGGAGATCTGGGAGGCCATGTTCTCATCTGGGATGAGAGTTTTATTATCTACTTTAGAATTTAAAAAGCAAGTTCAACCATTGTGGAAGACAGTATGACGATTCCTCAAGGATCTAGAACTAGAAATACCATTTGACCCAGCCATTCCATCACTGGGTATATACCAAAGGATTATAAATCATGCTGCTATAAAGACACATGCACACGTACGTTTATTGCGGCACTATTCACAATAGCAAAGACTTGGAACCAACCCAAATGCCCATCAATGATAGACTGGATTAAAAAAATGTGGCACATATACACCATGGAATACTAGGCAGCCAAAGAAAAGGATGAGTTCATGTCCTTTGTAAGGACATGGATGCAGCTGGAAGCCATCATTCTCAGTGAACAGAAAACCAAACACCTCAAGTTCTCACTCATAGGTGGGAATTGAACAATGAGAACACTTTGACACAGGAAGGGGAACATCACACACCAGGGCCTGTCGTGGGGTGGGGGGAGCGGGGAGGGACAGCATTAGGAGATATACCTAATGTAAATGACGAGTCAATGGGTGCAGCACACCAACATGGCACATGTATACATATGTAACAAATCTGCAGGTTGTGCACATGTACCCTAGAACTTAAAGTATAATAAAAAATAAATAAATAATAAATAAATAAATACATTTTTAAAAAAGCATTCTTATAGCCTTCTTCAGGGGACAATGGTGAGAGAAGATCAGAGAGGCCTTTTCCTATTCCTGCTGTATTCTGAAATGTCACGGTACCATATTGTGGGGTAATGTGTCCTGAACCCCATCCATATGAAAATTATCATGTTGAATTGTGACTGTGTTGACATTCAACTAGATTATTTCTTTTCCTTTTTTCTTTTTTCATACACTCTTTCTTAAGCCTGGCCTGGATTTAAGGTCTTGAACTGGGAATCTACTAGAGGCTAATGTTACATACTTTACCTCTTTCTCTCCTCACATCTCTGACTAGGTGGCAAGAATGAAATCATGAAAGATACAACATGAATAGCATACAGGAGATAATGCAAGGTCTAGCAACTGGGTACATCTAGAGTGTTAAGATTTGCTAAAAGTGAGACTTGTAATAGAGGAGACAAAAATGTTTTCATCAGCATGTTAGGATTGCAAGTATAAAGCATTATTGTCATCGTTCTGCTGAGTGTCAATCCCACTTGTTATGATGCAATCTCTCTACAGTTGATACAGAGACTATGCAAAATTGATTCAGAGGAACCTCATTATGAACTGAGCACCATTATCAAATGTATCTCGAGAGTGTTTTTCCTGGCAGCATCCGATACTTTTGAAAACTTAATAGATTTAATATGGCATCCTCTTCTCTTATTAGTATCATTCACAATTTTAGAAATTAATTTTCTTATGATGCCTCTCACAGATGAGTTATGAAGTAATGATGAGGTATGTAGTGATCAATACAAAGGCAGATATTTGAGAGGATCAAATGCTTGAGAATAACATGATTTCTTTATCTCTGGAAATATATCTTCATGTTTTCTATTATTTTTCTCTACAGAATGGCAAGATAAGTTTTCATAGCAAACTAAAGAGTAAATAAAGGTTATAATACATAAGAATAACAGAAACACACTTTCATTATAATTTAATATTCATTTATTTTCTATTTTGACTTTACATAATGATATAATAATGTTGGAGAGTGCCCACTTTAAGAAAAACAGACTGCAAAAGTAATTCTTAGACTTAATTATTTGAAAACAATAAAACAATGCTTTCTTTGAGGGTAAGAACAAAAAAATTCAAGCAAATTGAAGAGAAGAGTGCTATAAGATTACCTGATTTGTCTGGGTGAAAAGAGGTGGAAGGATAGTTGATGCTGTTATAATGTAAAAGCAAATAATTTTACAGTTGGGTAATAATCCATACATTTCACATCAACTTACAAAATCCAGCTTTTCTGTTATGCTTACTAAATATATGACAAACATGCTTGAAATTTATGAATTAGAAAATTAAGAAGTCTCTCTAGGTATATATGTAAAGACTCAAAGAATAATAAATATATATTACATAGCCTGTGTCAAGAAACATTAACTTACCAAGTTATATTTATGGCCTACACCTCTGTGCCTAGGAAGAAGTTATAATTTAGGGAAGTTCCCTTTATAACTAAGATTTAATATGTATGTAAGAATATACTATAATTACAAAGAAAGGAGGCAGAACTAGGGGGAAAACAAAGTCAATTTAGAAAAATTTAAAAGAAAAATACTGTTGATTTTATTCTGGCTCTTTGGAATTTTAAGAAGTCAGAAATATATTAGTTTATGAAAAGAAGTTTTGGGACTAGAGAAAAATGTATTAAGGGAAGCTCTATGTGAAAGAATGGTAGAGTAAGATATTCTCAGTCAAATCCAGAGAAAAATACATCTGTGAGGCTGGAGGTTAGCTGTCTGTAAGCCAACTGTGATGCTTGCAGAAGAGGGACATAAACTAAAAACGGATACTACCAAACAGGATCTCTATAGTGAAAGGAAACAAAAGAGTCTTATTTTAGCCAGCGCTCGAACCCCTCTATATTCCCGTGGTTCTTTCAACCTGACTGCCTGCAGTAACTTACCCCCTGACTCATGAGGCATCTCATTCCAAGTAATCCTGAAAGGGGATATAACTCAATTTAAAAAATTAAAAATCAACCTTGGGAACAAAAAGCAGAATCAACCATTGGAAATATGCTCTTTTATGCTTTAGTTTAGAACAATTTTGAATTTGAGATAGGTTTGTAAAATATACAAAAGCACTATCAGAGGAGGCAGAACCAGATGACTCAATAGAATTCCCCAGCAAACCTTCTTTCTGCAGGAACACTAAACTGAACAACCACCTGCACAAGAAAGTGTCTTCTTTGGAACAACAGCAAAAAGTCATGTGAGTGATCACAGCATCCAGCTGCAACATAACAAGCAAGATTGCATTGAAGAGTTGAAGAGGGTAGGAAAGATAGTCTTGCATTGCCTACTCTGCTCCTCCCCCAACCCCAGGCAGCACAGGGTGGAGAGAAAATCTTTGCGGAACTTTCTTGAGTAAGCTAAAAAAAGGTACTGGGGGAGGGCGAGCAAAGTGAGTGTGGGACTCTGCAATGGGACTCAGTGCTGCCCTGTCACAGTGGAACACACATTGGACACAATGCAACAGGTGCCCATGGAGGGAGTATTTAGACCCGTCTTGGGCCAGAGGAACATCCTCCATCCCAGAAGGAGAAATCTGAGTCCAGGTGAGCTTCACTATCAGCTGACAAAAATGGCCTAGGACCCCCTCAGATAAATTTGAGTGGCAGTCAGTCCACAGAGACAGCAGTCCTTGAGCGAATCCTGGTGCTGTCCTGATCTCAGAGGTAGTGGACTAGGGATGCAACTCAGTGAGATGCTAGCAGTGGTGGCCAAAGGATTGCCTGCATCATCCCTTCCCCAGCTGCAGGAAGTCCAGTACAGGGAGAGACTCCTTCCACTTGGGAAAAGGCAACAGAAGAGAACAGAGGACTTTGTCTTGCAACTTGGGTATGATCTCAGCTGTAAAGCACCAACAGATTCTTGAGAGCCCCAGTTTTAGGCCTTTGCACTTGGATGGCATTCCTAGACTCACCTTGCTCCAGAAAGAAATCTGCTGCATTGATAGGCAGGCTTAGTCCTGGTAGGATCAACTACCTGTTAACTAAAGTAGCCTTGGGCCTTGAATAAACATCAGAAGTAGCCAGGCAGCAGCCACTGCAGACATTGGCAAGTGTCAATACTGTGCTGGTCTGGAAGGCCACACGGGCTTTTAAATGTCAGGTGGTGAAAGAAGCCAGGAAGGGAGGCTGTACCCTGCAAAGCCACAGAGGTGAAGCTTCCCAAGGCTGTGGGAGCCCACCTCTTATACCAGCATGACCTGCATGTGAGACATGGTGTCAAAGGTGATCATTTTGGAGCTTTAAGTTTCAATTTTCATCGTATTGGATTTTGGACTTGCATGGGGTCTTTAGCCCCTTTGTTCTGGCCAATTTCTGCCATTTGAAATAGGTATATTTACCCAATGCCTGTATCTCCATTGTATCTAGGAAGTAACTAAATTGTTTTTGATTTTACAGGCTCATAGGAGGAAGGAACATGCTTTGTCTTAGATGAGACTTTTGACTTGGACCTTTGGGTTAATGCTGGAATGAGCTAAGACTTTGGGAGGACTGTTGTAAAGGCATGATTGTGTTTTGAAATGTGAGGACATGAGATTTGGGAGGGGCCAGGGGCAGAATGACAAGGTTTGCCTGTGTCCCTGCTCAAATCTCATCTTGAACTGTAGTTCCCATCATCCCCGTGCATCCTGGGAGGGACCCTTGGAAGTGATTGGATCATGAGGCCTGTTTGCACCATGTTGTTCTTGTGATACTGAGTGCATTCCCACAAGATCTGATGGTTTTATAAGTGTCTGGTTTTTCCCCTGCTGGTACTTCTCTCTCCAGATACCTTGTGGAGAAGGATGTGTTTGCTTCCCCCTGCACATGATTGTAAGTTTCCTGAGGCCTCCCCAGTCATGCAGAACTGTGAGTCAATTAAACCTCTTTTCTTTATACATTTCCCAGTCTTGTTATTTTGTTTGTTTGTTTGTTTGTTTTGTTTTGTTTTTTTAATATAGCACTGTGAGAACAGACTAATATGCTCTTGTAATTGAAGAGAGGAGTTTTTGATTAGGTTGTTCTCTTCCGTATTTTTCACAATTATACATTGTGTGAAGTATCACATAAATAGCTGTGATGTTAAAAATGTTTTTTAACGAGACAGCAAAAAGATAAGTATATTAAGATGCTTTTGCCATATAAGTGCCATGATTAATATCAAGTGGAGGATAAATTTAGTTCTGCTCCTTCCACTTAGATAACCTGTCAGAGAATGAAATGATACTTAGAAGGTTTTGCTCAATAATATTATAATGGTCTGTTTTTCAAGATTTTTGCCAGTGCTTTGTGTTGCTAAGGGTTAGAGTTATGTAGTAAATGGATATTTGCTTAGTAGAATTATTAATTAATATTTACATGTATTATAGTATTCCCCAAGCTGAATCTGTTGTAGGGATAAGACATTCTTGAATTTTTCTGCATAACAAAGTGTGAGAAATTATTCACTTCAAAGAAACTGGACAAAGGGTGGAGGAGGCTTAAGATGGGAGGATGAGTCCTCTAAAAAATGGTATCTGTTATTATTATTAAATTGCATGCCTCTCTGTCCTAAAATTCACTGTAATGCCCTTACATTTTCATAAAATATCTGTAACATACAACTATTTTTTTTTTTTTATGAGGAATTGTGTTTCCTTGCAAAAACAAAATCCTTTTGTAAGGAAAATCAAAATAAAATAAAACAGTCTTCGTTTCTTGTTTTTTGTCCTTATGGAGGGGAAAGGCAAGACCAACCTCCAATGATGAGCCAAGAATCATATCACATATTCATTAGAAACAGATGATCAGAACAAGAGAATGACTTAAGAATAATACCGGTGATACTGGAGTGGGAAGGAAAGTCATATTTTCTTTCTTTGAAATTCTAACATTAAAATTAAAGGTGGCTACTGTTTTGGTTATGAATGCAAACATCACCTTTCAGTATATATAATTACTCCTAGAAAAGGAAGAAAGATAAAGGGTATATATAACTAATATTTGCTAGTTCATTATATGGCGAATCAACTTGAAAGAACTACCCACACCTGTACCAGGTGTCAAATTAATAAATCTAGACTTAGTAAGGGAAGAATTTTATTGGAGAGGATTATTGCAAGGTGGCAGTTAGAAGGGGCTCTTCCAGTAGGAAAAAATACAATGATCTGTAAGAGTCTAAAGATTTAGTCAAAAAATGGTCTTATGCATAGAGATGGAAGAACTGATATGAAGAAGTAGAATGAAAGGATGGTATGGATTTGATAGTAAATCAAAATTTTTGTACTTTGCGGACATCCTATTTTTTGGGAGGGGCCCTTGAGGTTGTTAAAGAGAGGGTATACACTGTCTCAGGCTGAGGGTGGGCCCAACTTCAGGGACTTGAGGGAAGGAAAGAAGCTTAAGCGATGTTTTCTTTCCATTGATCAGTGGGTACTGAAAAACATACCTCTCTTGATAATCGCTCCTCAGGCTTCTTCTAAACTCTCTGCTCAAGTAGGCCTCAACTTTTGGACTTCCCTGTTCATGTCTGCATTGTCTAATTTCAACAAGAATTCTGCTAGAACAGTTTAATCACAACTTCCTATTCTCGGTATCTGATCACCCTTGATATCTGATTGAGTGTCTCATCCTCCACCAACCCCCAGTTGATGTGTAATCACCCTTGATCACCCTGACCTGCCTTCAGCAAAAATCATGCTAGGTCAGTTTGGCCAGATTCTCGCTTATCCCTGATGTTTCCTTTCAGTAATGTTCCTGCCACTGACCCCAACTTTGCTTCTTGTCTATAAATTACCACTTGCCCATGCTTTATTTGGAGTTGAGCTCAATTTCTCTCCCTTTGTAAAACTTCATTGCATTGGTGATCCATACACTTATTGCAACAATCCCCCTTGAATGAAGTCTTCCTTACCGTATTTAATAAGTATCATGAATAATTTCTTTTTTCTTTAACAGTACAAAACAGTTTAGCTAATCATTTGTAAGTCAAGAATGAGGATTTGAAAGTTCTGTGTCTGGCCTTGTCCTAGGTAAGCAAAGGGTGTACAATTGTTGTCTAAGTCTTACAAAAAAGAGAGAAAATTCCATACAGTAAGTTGTTCCCTGGAATACAAAAGGGAGCAGAAAAAGAAAGAATTCTTTAACTTACCCTGTTTTGCAGGAGCACAGTGCTCCGGTAAAATTCAATTTGTCAAAGGATAACTCCTCCTCTAACAATAAGTCCAGATATAAGAAATTCTATCTATAAGCAATAGTTATTGTATAAATAATTAATTTTCATGAACAGAATGTAAATTCATAGATTTACATGATTCATATAATACAAATATTAATACCATTACTAATACAAGCTAAATTGCATCTAGTGATTACAATGAACCAGGCACTGTGTTAACTATATCGAATGGACTATCTAATTATTTCCCACAATTTTATGAGGAATTTAGTATTTATACATTCATTTTACAGAACAAAACACAGAAACAAAAGTGAGAACTTAAGACAATTGCCTAAGGCAGCAGTGTAGTTAAATGACAGATGAATTCATTGTTGAAGTGTTTCCCCCTTTATTTGCTTTAAAATATGGGGGAAACAAAGGTGGTTTTTCTACTGTGACTCACCACTTAACATCACTGACACCAGATGTGTATGGGAGGTATTTTCCCACACACAAAGCAACTTTCCAGCGGACACCAGTTGGGCTTCCTAAAGTCAATTTAATTCAGACATGATCTACTGAAGATAGCATCAGATCCCACAGGTTGAGGGCTCAGTCCTATAAGACTGCCCCAACTCCCAAGCTTCAGGTATAAATCAGAAGTAATAGGTTGTCACCTATAGTTCTGACTGACTGACCAGCTACAAATTAGGGATAGCTACCCCTTACTTGGGTTAGATGAATTTGGTAGAGTAGCTCACAGAACTCAGAAAAACAACTAACTTACTGATTTACTAATAAAAGATATAATAAATTATACAGAGGAACAAACAGCCAGATGAAAAGATGCACAAGGTGAGGCCTGGAATGGTCCTGAGTGCAAGATCTTCTGTACCCAGGGAGTTGAGGTGCGCCAACTTCCTAGCATGCTCATGTATTTACAGACCTGGAAGCTCTCTAAACCCCATATTTCAGTGTTCTAAATACAAGCTTCATCCTGTAGGTATGGTTAATTATTTACTATAGTTCCTGTTCCTCTTTAATTTCTGGAGAATGGGGAATGGGGCTGAAAGCTCCAAGCTTCTAATAATGGGTTGGTCTTTCTAGTGACCAGTCCCCATCCAGGAGCCCAAAAAGTATGGCCTCATTAGAACAAAAGACATTCCTATCACCCATGAAATTCCAAAGAATGTAAGAGCTATGTGTCAGAAACTGGGGTCAAAGATCAAATATTAGAACAGGAGATTCTCTTTTCACCTCTATTGACAAGGATAGTATTAGCAGTCTGCAGCAATCTCAATTTTTACCTCCTCAGAAGAAATAATTTGACCAAGGAGCATGAGGCAGAGGAAGAGACTGAGGCAAGCTTTAGAGCAGGAGTGAAAACATACTAAAAAGTTTAGAGCAGAAATGAAAGAAAGTAAAATACACGTGGAAGAGGGCAAAGTGGGTGACTTGAGAGATCAAGTGCACTGTTTAACCTTTGACTTGGGATTTTAAATGTTGGCATGCTTCCAAGGGGCTCTGTCCCTTCTCCCCTGATTCTTCCCTTGGGGTGGGATGTCCATATGTCCAGCGGCCTGCCAGCACTTTGGAGGGTCCGCATGTGCAATTTGTTCACCGAAATTATGCACATGTTCACTCAAGGGGTTCTTCCCTAACCAGTCAAGTGTTTCTAGAGGAAGGTCATATACCCGTTAAACTCTGCCATTTTGCTTCTTATTGTGCATATGTGAGCCCAATGGCTCAACTCCTGAGATCTTATCTGAAAGCTGAGTGTAAGTGTTTCCTCTCTATTGGGAGACCTTCCGTTCCCTGGCACTAGGTGAGACCAATTATTACTTTAGAGAGACAGCTTAACAACCTTGATGGTTGGCTGATATTCTTGGTAGTGGGTGGTGTTACTCTCCTACCCTGCTAATAGCTGCCTGACTACCTATGGTAACAATATTAGGAGGTGTCTCAGTAACTGGGACAGAGAACAAATATTAGAACAAAATATTTTCCTAGCACCCCAAAAGCTCAGGAATTACAACCGTTTTTGAAAACCCTGTATCAGGGACAGGGGAAGAGACCGATATGTATATTTCTTATTATTTTAACATAGGTAGTCAAGCTGTTTCAGGCATCACATTGAGTTCTTATCAATTCCTTCATCAAGTTTGAGGTATGTGACAGATTCATATGCCCAGAGACTGAAGAACAACTAAGCAGAGAGAATTATGACTATGACTCTACTTTATGTGAGGAGATTTAAAATATTTAATATTTTTCTTTCTATGCTCCTAGGCTGGGGTCCATATATAAAACAGGTAGATAACACATTAACAAGAGGAAAACCACTTTTATTAAGTTTGTATGCCTGGGAATTCTCAAAGAATGTGGTTGTCAAGGAGGTGGCTAGATGATAGGTGTGGACATACCATCTTAGACTAAACAAAGGAAAATGGGTCTTAGACTTCCAGGTGGGGGAGGTGAGTAATGGGAAGGTGAAGGGAGACATGCATGGTAAGTGTTGTCTTATTATGCAGATAAGAATCTCTCAGGTGATAAGAGTTTTCTCAGACACTAGCTCTCTTCTTGGTATGGAAATAACTGCACAAATGGAAATTTTATTTGTAAATGAAAATTTCCTTAACAAAAGGGGACATTTGTATTCTGTTTTGGGGCAGTTAGGAAGAGATAAAGAGTTTTTCTTGCATCCACTAGTCTTCATGTCTTTTAGCTCAAAATAATCTGTATGCTAAAGAGACATATTTGGAATGGAATATTCTGATACCCTTCACTGATGGTCCGGGGTTCAAATGGAGATAAAATCAATTTGGGCCAAATTCTTTTTTTTTTTAAACAGATGTGGCCACTTATAAAGGTATAAATAAAGATTTATAAAGATAAAGGTGTTAGGCATGACTTTCACTTTTTTTAAAAAGAAGTCAGCATCTCTTAAAAATTCATCTTAAAAAGTTTGTAATAATTGATACTGATAATTGATACTGATGATTTCTTAGGTAAATTCAGAATATCATATGATGACAAATGACATTTGATTGGTGTACTGAAGTTATTGTCTCAACGGCTGCATATATGCCATTATAAAATTTTAATATATGCCATTATAAATTTATCTTTACATAATTCTTTTAAGTAATCCACTTAATGAATGAGAAAAATAGCTTTGCTACACATGAATCATTCAATAATAAAAATAGAAAATTCATATACGATAGTTAATAACATAACTAAATAATAAATAATAAAATCAAGTTAACTTTTTATTCTAGATGTGTGTCTATAATTCTGCTTTATAAGCCATGTGTCAAATTCAGTAAATCCAAACTAATTATTTACATTAATATGTCAGTTGAAGACGATAATTAGGTTATGTATGAAGGATAAATTCAGGGATATTTCACATTCAAAAAGTTATTTTAGGGTTTTATTTCTTCTTCAGTAAAATGAGCCCATTATTAAATTCAATTTTATATCCCTTGTATATAAAATATAACAAAAAAAGGTCATTTTGTTAGAATAAAATCAAATATGTAATCAGGAAAATAGATTAGTGAACATTTTACAGTAAAATCACTGGTTACTTTGGACTATTAAAAATCATTACACTTTCAATATCTGTTAATAAAATATTAGAAATTATAGTAAGATCTTAGTATAATTTTTTTATAGATGTCTGTGTCTGTGTGCTATATTATGTGTAATGAATTAGTAAAACCCAAGTAAAATTTAGATATAGGCAGAAACCATACTAATTTGCATATCAAATTAAGGTATGATGAAAAAGGAACAGATGATGACTGTTTTTCTGTTTTGATTTTAAGTGTTTGTAAATGCGTGATTCTATGTTGCTCATTTTTTTTGTGCTTATTTGCAATGGATTTAAACTCAGAACTAAATCATCTAATGAAGGAAAAGGAAAGCCTAATTTTTAAATATTCCAAACTGTTTATGCAACATAAATATTCAACATGGGTAATTTGGGCCAAAATACTTGTATTTGAGGAAATATAACCTTGAAATTCCTTTTACCTTGAGTTTAGATTGTATTCATTTTATTTAGTTCTGTGGCTTAAAATCAGCACATTAATTAATTTGCTTCAATCAATATTTGTTGAGCTTCTACTCTATATTACAACACTGTATTGTATGCTAGAGAATCTTATGAATACAAATAGAGAACAATATCTTAATATTGGGATTCCATATATTGTTATGAATGTGTAAATTGTGGGTGGTTGGATAGATGAAGGGATAAATGGATGAGCTGAAGTCTCAACCAAATACATTTTTATGAGTTCAGTTTTTGCTTGTAGTGACAGCATCTTCTACCATCAGCAATAGACTTCTGCATTCGTTTCATAGGTCTTAGCCCTTAACACACACTTAAATCTCCTGTAAATTGTAATCCCTCAGTAATAATTAGATAGCAATTCACTTATTCACATCTTCAGTTATTCTTTAAATCTTTATCAACTACCTATTCTGTTCCAGGAATTTTGCTGAACCTTGGCATCCATGCCATTATGGGTCACTTCACTTAGTGAAATAAAACAGACTTGGAGCAAATAATTTGAAGTATGAAGAAAATGAAAAATAAGTTTGGGGAACTACAAAAGCTCAAATAACCTGGAGGGGAATAAAATGAGACCTGAAAAAATAGTTGGAGTTAGCTAGAGGACACTCGGGTTATGAGTAGATGTTGGGGTGGTGATCACAGTTGGAAGAGCTTTCCTTTCCAAGAATACCAAATTTGAAAAGTCAAGAAGCAGGACCTGAAACAGGTTCACATATGTATAGTATTGAGAACAATGGAGAAGTGGTATAGAAAAAGATAGAGAAAAAGGCTAGAAAGGTAGGCCAAGATCAGATCACAAGAAGCCCCCAACTCTGCCACCTCTTCTAACATGGAAGCTTAATGAATGGTCCATGAAAAAAACAACTATACATTTTGTGTAATAGTTTACTATTATCTCCTCCTGGAGTACAAGTCCAGTAGGAATTGATTTATTTTAAGTAGGCATATTGCAAGCATTCAATAAATATCTGTCAATTCAGAAACAAAAAGAGATATTATTCAATCTGTACAACAAAATTTAGATTAGAATAATTATAATAATTAAACATATATAATTTAAACATATGTTTAAAATAATCAAACACATATAATTTAAACATATGTTTAAACAAGTAAACATATATACCTAAAAAGACTGTTATTGACATCTGTTTTCTGGTTAGGTTCAGTAATCTCCTTTCATCTGTAAATTTGTTGTGTTGCTAAAATAATACGTAAATGAAATAAAAATATTTATCTTATTTTCTGATATGTTTCATAGGCTACTTAAAATATCCCTACATATTTTCTTTATTATATTATAAATTATTTAGCAAAGTCATTGCTCCTATTCACTTCCAATTTCAAGTGAAAAATTATTTTCCTGAGACAGTCTCCCCTCCATATTTTAAAGCTTTCAGTAAAATTTGTTGTTCTCTGTCACCAAACCAATATATGTTCCACCTTTTAAATGCTAAATTTATTCTGTGTCTAAATGTTTTATATAAATTATTAACAATATGCAGCATTGTACTTGTGTTTACAATTATTTTTATTTAAGATTATAGAAACACTTATACCATTGTAGAAGTATTAATAGGCTGCAATAGTTTTCTGGGTTCAAATGCTTTTAAAAATTATGTTTTTAACCTGTGATTTCTTGTAGGACTTCAGTGCATGCATGATCCCCAAGATATTGTTTGTGAAACACTTAAGGTTCATATGTGCACTCCTTTTACAGACAACAGAGAAAGTTACCATATCTTTTATCACATTCTCTAATGGGTCTGACATCTTTTACAAAAAGGTTAAGAACCATTGTTGTAAATAAATATATTTTCCTCTAAGGTTTCATAAGTGCACAAAACTTTGCTTTAGAAAAATTGACTTTTTTCTCTCATGAGTTCTTGAGGCTAATTTCTCACTACAACTGAAGGAAAACAAGATGAGGTTAAACTAGTGAACCACCTTGCACATTTGAAAGGACTGGCTATTGTATTGCTTTGGTAATAAACAGAACCATTCACCCCTTTGGTTTCTAATTAATATTATGTTCCAACTCGGTCAGAGAACAATGATCTTTAACCAGATGTTTTTAGTCAAATGACTTGCATCAGCTTATCCGTATTCCCCATGGGGCCATAACCACAAGAATGTCATTAGTAATTACCTGTCAAATCCATTTAGCACAGTCTTAAATAATTACCACATTATCACTTCTGCAGAACTGTCTCTATAGTGACTGGATAACCACCTCTTTGTATTTTCAGTATGTTTCTCCAGTTTCTCTTCCTTCTCTGTATTCTGTAGACCACTCATTTTTGTTGTTGTTGTTATTGTTGTTGCCTTCTGTTTTGACAGAAAGCTGGGCACCCTGCTACTACCCCTTTTTCAAAAAACTCTTGGGGAGGAGGGAGGGATAGCATTAAGAGATATTCTTAATGTAAATGACAAGTTAATGGGTGCAGCACACCAACATGGCTCATGTGTACATATGTAACAAACCTGCATGTTGTGCACATGTATCCTAGAACTTAAAGTATAATAAAAATAAAAAATAAAAAAAATAAACTACATACAGGTTCCATTAACCAGCTACTTTCTGCCATCTGTATGTAGAAAGTGAGTTTGAGTAACGAATATAAGAAGAGAACAAAGAGCACTTTTGCTGCCTTCATACTTCTGGGGTGCACAATCTTGACCTTTGCGGAGACAAATTGGAGGGAATTAGGCAGATTATCTATAATATAGCATATACATATGCTAATTTTATTTCCAAATCATTATATTATTGTAGGCTTTCAACTGTTTTAAGTTACTTTATAGACAAAAATTACCTGTTAGCATTTAGGATCCGAAAATCTACACTCCTAATGGCCTGGTTTGAGGGGCTTATTATGAACTCTATTTTTTGGTAAAGATTCTGCAAAGCAAAGAAGTTGTGGCACATCTCCATTTGCTAAGGTGTTCCAACTGCTACTTATAAGGTTAAATATTAAATAGAGTTGTTTGAATTCCTTATCACAATTAAAATACATGACTATGAGAAGGAAAAGAAATGTAACATAAAATCAAGTCATAGAAAATCAGATGTGTTTAGGGTGGTATGGTATCATCTTACCCCAGGTAGGAAGACTGTGATTAAAAAGACAAAAACTAACAAATTTTGGTGAAAAAGGAAACTCTTATACACTGTTGGTGGAATGTACATTAGTACAGCCATTATGGAAAACATTATGGAGTTTTCTCAGACAATTACAAATAGAATAATCATGTGATCCTACAATCCTGCTACTGGGCATTTATCCAAGGGAAAGGAAATTGATATATCCAAGTGACATCTGCATTTCCATGTTTATCACAGCATTTTTCACAATAGGAAGATATGGAATCAACATAGGTGTCTAACAACAGGTGAATGGATTAGCAATATGTGGTATGTATACACAATAGAACACTCTTCAGTCACAAAAAAGAATAAAATCTTGTCATTCAAGGCAACATGGATGAAATTGGAGGGCATTATGGTAATTGCAATAAGCTAGGAACAGAAGGAAAACAGCACATATTTTCACTCATATTTGGAACCTAGAAGAAAGTTGGTTTTACAGAAGTAAAAGGTAGAATGGAGAAGGCTAGAGACTGGGAAGGTAGAGAACAGGGAGAGATTTGCTAAAAGGCACAAAATTACAGTTAGTTAGGAAGAATATGTTCTATTGTTCCACAGCACTGTAGGATGACTGTAGTTGACAATAATATATTATATCTTTTCAAATAGCTAGAAAGGATATTGAATATTCCCAACACAAAAAAATGATAAATATTAAGATGATGGCTATTCTAATTACCCTGATCTGATCATTACACATTATATGTATTGAAACATTACTATGTACCCCATGAATATGTACAATTATTATTTGTCAATTTGTTAAAATAAAACAAATTAAGTCAGTAATGATGTGATGGTCAACATCAATGATAATCCAACTTCATGTGCTCACAACAGAACCTCCCTTTTCTTCAGATATAAACTCTTTTTTAAGTTTGAAGGATTAAAAATAAAAGATACCAAAATAACATAACAAAATATATAATGTGACATCATATATAATAATATGCCCTCAAATAATTTTGCCTTTTATTACACTGTTTCCTTTTTAAAAATAGAATCATCTTATTTCTGCTTTTCCTTTTTAATGAACCTTATTCTTAAAATAAATTTTAGATTTACAGAAGAATTGAGATAATAGTACAGAGAATTTTCATAAACACTACATCAAGTTTTGCTATGATTAACATCTAATATTAGTACGGTACATTTATTGCAATTAATGAACTAATATTGATATAATATTATTAACTAGAGTCCAAAATTTTATTCAAATTTCTTTAGTTTTTATCTATGTTCTATTTCTTTTCCAGTATCCCTCCCAGAAAACCACATTTTATTTAGTTGTCATGTGACCTTAGGCTGTGACAATATCTTGTACTTTCCTGTTTTTTCTTCCTTTCCTTTTCCTTCCTTCCTTCCTTCCTTCTTTCCTTCCTTTTTTTTTTTTATTAGACAAGATGTCTTGCTCTGTCACCCAGGCTAGAATACAGTGGATCACAATTTACTGTGGCCTCAACCTCTTGGGTTCAAGTGATTCTCTCATCTCAGCCTCCTAAGTAGCTAGGATTACAGGCACATGCCACCACACACAACTAATTTTATTTTATTATTATTATAATGTTTTAGAGACAGGGTCTCTCCATGTTTCCTAGGCTTGTCTTGAACTCCTGGCCTCAAGTGATCCTTTCACCTCAGTCTCCCAAAGTGCTATGACTACAAGTGGGTCTGTCTTCCCAGCCAGACTTTCCTATTTCTAAAGGTCATCACAATTTTGAGGAGTAGTGGTCAGATATTTTGTAAAATGTCCCTCTATTGATTAGAATGAAATAAATACAATATACAATAGAGGTACAGGTGTTGGATAGACATTCGCATTCAAAATGGGAGAAATTCGCCAAAACAAAGGGGAAGGGGCACAGGCCCCATACCATGCAAGTCTAAAATCCAGCAGGGCAGTCATTAAAATCTTATATCTCCAAAATGATCTCCTTTGACTCCATGTCTCATATTCAGGTCACACTGATGCAAGAGGTGTGCTCCCAAAGCCTTGGGCAGCTTTGCCCCTGTGACTTTGGAGGGCACAGTTCCTGTGCTACTCTCATGGTCTGGTGTTGAGTGCCTGTGTCTTTTCCAGGTGCACAGTACAAGCTGTCAGTGGATCTACCATTTTGGGGTCTGGAGGATGGTGGCCCTCTTCTCACAGCTTTACTAGGCAGTGCCCCAGTTGGGGCTACAACCCCAGATTTCCTTTTTGCACTGCCATAGCAGAAGTTCTCCATAAGGACTCTGCCTCTTGTAGCAGACTTCTGCCTGGACATCTAGGCATTTCTATACATCCTCTGATATCTAGGCAGAAGTTCCCAAGCCTCAATTTTTGACTTCTGTGCACCAGCAGGCCCAACACCATATGGAAGCCACACATGTTTGGGGCTTGCACACTCTGAAGCAATGGCCTGAGCTGAACCTTAGCCGCTTTTAGCTGTAACTAGAACTGGATCATCTAGGACACAGGTCACTAAGTCCCGAGGCTGCACACTGCAGCAGGGCCCTGGGTTTGGCCCACAGAACTACTTTTTCCTTTTAGACCTCTGGGCTGTGATAGGAGGGGCTGCCACCAATATCTCTGACTTCCCCTGGAGACATTTTCCCCATTATCTTGGTGATTAACATTTGGATCCTGGTTACTTATGCAAATTTCTGCAGCCAGTTATAATTTTTTTCCCCCAAAATGAACTTTTTCTTTTCTGTTGCATTGTCAGGCTGAAAATTTTCATAACTTTGTGCTCTGCTTCCCTTTTAAACATAAGTTCTAACTTCAGATTATCTCTCTCAAGTTCAGAGTTCCACAGATCTCTAGGCCAGGGCAAAATGCCACCATTCATTTTGATAAACATAGCAAGAGTGATCTTTGCTCCAGCTCCCAAGAAGTTTCTCATCTCCATCTGAGACCACCTCAGCCTGGACTTCATTGTCTACATCATTATCAGCATTTTGGTCAAAACCATTCAATGAATCTCAGGGAAGTTCCAACCTTTCCTACATCTTCCTGTCTTCTGAGCCCTCCAAACTGTTCCAACCTCTGCCAGTTACCTAGTTCCAAAGTTCCTTTCACATTTTCAGGTTATCTTTATACAGTACCCCACTACCTCAGTACTAATTCATTTTCACACTGCTGTAAAGAACTCTCCTCAGACTGGATAATTTATACAGGAAAGTGGATAAATTGATTCAGTTCTGCATGACTTGCAAGGCCTCAGGAAACTTACAGCCATGGCAGAAGAGGAATCAGGCATATTCTTCACAAGGCAGCAGGAGAGAGAATAAAGGAACTTCCAAACACTGATATAAAATAACCATGAGTTCTCATGAGAACTCACTCAGTATCACAAGAACAGCATGAAGGAAACAGTCGCCATGATCCAACTGCCTCCCTCCCTCGACATATGGAGATTACAGGTCCCCTGCTTGGCACGTGGGAATTACAATTTGAGATGACATTTGGGTGGGGACAGAGAGCCAAGCCATATCAGTATGTATTCGTGGATATTTGTTTTATATTTTGGGTAATAGTCATTTATTATTTGGTTGCTCCTATTATCCAAACTTCAGTCAGTTTTTCAGTTGTCTTTTGTGTCCCTTTTATGTAAACTCATTACTATAGTTCTTCTTCCCTCCTTTGTTTCTTTATTCCTTCTCACTTCTTTACTTTTTGGTACTACAAGATGTTTGTTTCTTCTTTTGTATAAATCTAGTGCCAGTCCCAGAATTAACCATTTCTCCAAGTAGCTTCAATTCTACTTTCTTCTTTCACCAATTTATATTTAAGGCAAAAATACTCAACAATTTACTCGTGTAGGTAAAATTTGTTTTTACTGTTGTGTAGTACTCTATTTTATAAATAGGTGATATTCTATGTGTTCCTTTTTCTTGTAATGTTTAGGATACTGACTAATATTTATGAGAGACACAATTTTGACTATTCTTGAAAATGAGATTTTGAGTACGTGACTTTTTGAGTACACACACTTTCTCCAACTTACAAATCTAGAATATAAATTATTGAGTCAGGAAGTGTGACCACTTTTAATCCTACTAGAAAGCATCTCATTGGATGGTAGAAAAGTTATGCTAATGTACCCTCGTATTGGCAGTTCTAAGACTTCACCATTATAAATCCTTGGAATTTATAGACTTTTTGTTTCAACCTGACATGTAAAAACTATCTCTTGTTATTTCATTTTGCAATTCCCTCATTCCTGTTGTTAAGCATCCAGGCATACATATTTTAACCATTCCCACTTGCCTTCTGTAAAATTGCTCATTCATTTCCTTAGCAACTTCATTTCAACTAGCTGTTCTTGATATATATGATATATTTAAATATGCATATTTATATTTATATAAACATGCATAAATATGTGACTGTGTGAAATATATACTGATATATATTTAGTATATATATCATTTGTATCATAATATATGATATAAACATACATATTTGTGTATGTATGTGTAGAATATATATATACATATTAAAATACATGTTAATATATCTCTATTTATATATATATAAACATACACATCTGTTAGTACACATATTGCAAAAATATTTTTTCTGTTGGTTACTTATGTTTTACTTTGTAGCACTTTTGTAAAATTTTAAATTCAATATAGTTATATTTAATAACTAACTTTCTTCATGGAATATGACTTTTTTTTTTCTGGTGGGGGAGAAAAAATGAGCTTAGCAATTATTTCCTATACCATAAAGTCATAAAAATTGTCTAGATATCTAGTAAGAGTTACATGGCTTTATTAAAATCTAGTTTTCTCCATTTTTTTATTATTTTATTTTATTTTTTATTATACTTTAAGTTCTAGGGTACATGTGCATAACGTGCAGGTTTGTTACATATGTATACTTGTGCCATGTTGGTGTGCTGCCCCCATCAACTCGTCAGTACCCATCAATTCATCATTTATATCAGGTATAACTCCCCAATGCAATCCCTCCCTCCTCCCCCCTCCCCATGATAGGCCCCATTGTGTGATGTTCCCCTTCCCGAGTCCAAGTGAACTCATTGTTCAGTTCCCACCTATGAGTGAGAACATGCGGTGTTTGGTTTTCTCTTCTTGTGATAGTTTGCTAAGAATGATGGTTTCCAGCTGCATCCATGTCCCTACAAAGGACGCAAACTCATCCTTTTTTATGGCTGCATAGTATTCCATGGTGTATATGTGCCACATTTTCTTAATCCAGTCTGTCACTGATGGACATTTGGGTTGATTCCAAGTCTTTGCTATTGTGAATAGTGCCGCAATAAACATACGTGTGCATGTGTCTTTGTAGTAGCATAATTTATAATCCTTTGGGTATATACCCAGTAGTGGGATGGCTGGGTCATATGGTACATCTAGTTCTAGATCCTTGAGGAATTGCCATACTGTTTTCCATAATGGTTGAACTAGTTTACAATCCCACCAACAGTGTAAAAGTGTTCCTATTTCTCCACATCCTCTCCAACACCTGTTGTTTCCTGATTTTTTAATGATTGCCATTCTAACTGGTGTGAGATGGTATCTCATTGTGGTTTTGATTTGCATTTCTCTGATGGCCAGTGATGATGAGCATTTTTTCATGTGCCTGTTGGCTGTATGAATGTCTTCTTTTGAGAAATGTCTGTTCATATCCTTTGCCCACTTTTTGATGGGGTTGTTTGTTTTTTTCTTGTATATTTGTTTGAGTTCTTTGTAGATTCTGGAAATTAGCCCTTTGTCAGATGAGTAGATTGCAAAAATTTTCTCCCATTCTGTAGGTTGCCTGTTCACTCTGATGGTAGTTTCTTTTGCTGTGCAGAAGCTCTTTAGTTTAATTAGATCCCATTTGTCAATTTTGGCTTTTGCTGCCGTTGCTTTTGGTGTTTTAGACATGAAGTCCTTGCCTATGCCTATGTCCTGAATGGTACTACCTAGATTTTCTTCTAGGGTTTTCATTGCCAAGACAATCCTAAGTCAAAAGGACAAAGGGGGAGGTGTCACGCTACCTGACTTCAAACTATACTACAAGGCTACAGTAATCAAAACAGCATGGTACTGGTACCAAAACAGAGATATAGACCAATGGAACAGAACGGAGCCCTCAGAAATAGTGCCACACATCTACAACCATCTGATCTTTGACAAACCTGAGAAAAACAAGAAATGGGGAAAGGATTCCCTATTTAATAAATGGTGCTGGGAAAATTGGCTAGCCATAAGTAGAAAGCTGAAATTGGATCCTTTCCTTACTCCTTATACGAAGATTAATTCAAGATGGATTAGAGACTTAAGTGTTAGACCTACTACAATATTTTTTATTTAAAATTTATCCTTTCCTTATTTATTTGCATGTTGATTCTGTACATAAAAATTCACATATACATATTTATCTGTTTGGAAACTGTTATGCTACATACATATATTTGTCTATTGTTTTAATATGGCAACTTTATCATACTAATTTTAAATATTATAGCTTTACAGTAAATTCTGAAAACTGACAGATGTTGTACCCTCCAATTATCATGCCTTTTCCTAGCACTTCCCTTTGTTTATAATTAACTTACTAAGTACTATTAAATTTTAAGTTTGCATATAGATTAGAACTGCCACTTATGAAGTTGTATTATTTAATTAATTAATTAATTAATTTTCTTAACTTTTAAGTTCAAGGGCACCTGTGCAGGTTGGTTACACATGTAAACTTGTGTCATGTAGGTTTGTTGTACAGATTATTTCACCATCCAGTTATTAAGCCTAGAACCCATTAGTTATTTTTTCTGATGTCTGCCTCCTCCCACTATCCACTCCCTAATAGGCCCCAGGATGCTTTGTTTCCCTCTGTGTGTCAATATGCACTCATCATTTAGCTTCCTCTTATAAGTGAGAACATGCAGTATACAGTTCTCTGATCTTATGTTAGTTTGCTAAGAATAATGGCCTCCAACTCCATCCATGTCCTGCAAAAAACATGTTCTTGTTTTTTTTATGGTTGCATAGTATTCCATGGTGTATCTGTACTACATTTTCTTTATCCAGTCTATCATTGACTGGAATTGTAATTAGTGCATTTTCATATTGTTGATAAAGACATACCCAAGAATGGGAAGAAAAAGATGTTTAATTGGACATATAATTCCAGATGGCTGGGGAGGCCTCAGAATCATGACAGGAGATGAAAGACACTTCTTATATGGTGGTGGCAAGAGAAAATGTGGAAGATGCAAAAGCAGAAACCCCTGATAAAGCCATCAGATCTTGTAAGACTTAGTCACTACCATGAGAATAATATGGGGAAAACTGTATCCATGGTTCAAATTATCTCCCACCAGGTCCCTCCCAAAACACATGGGAATGATGAGAGTACAATTCAAGATGAGGTTTGGGTGGGGACACAGAACCAATCATATCATTCTGCCCCTGGCTCCTCCAAATCTCATGTCCTCATATTTCAAAACCAATCATGCCCTCCCAACAGTCCCCCAAAGTCTTAACTCATTTCAGCAATAACCCAAAAGTCCACAATCCAAAGTCTCGTCTGAGACAAGGCAAGTCCCTTCTGCCTCTGAGTCTGTAAAATCAAAAGCAAGCTAGTTACTTCTAGATGCAATGGGGCTACAGGTATTGTATAAATACAGCCATTCCAAATGGAAGAAATTGGCCACAACAGGGCCCATGCCAGTCCAAAATCTAGCAATGCAGTCAAATTTTAAAGCTCCAAAATGATCTTCTTTGACTCCGTGTCTCACATCCAGGTCATGCTGATGCAAGAGGTAGGTTTTCATAGTCTTGGGAAGCTCTGCTTCTGTGGCTTTGCAGAGTATAACCCCCTTCCTGACTGTTTTCATGGCTGGCATTGAGTGTCTGTGGCTTTTCCAGGCACACAATGCAAGCTGTTGAAAGATCTACCATTCTTGGGTATGGAGGATGGTGGCTCTCTTCTCATAACTTCACTAGGCAGTGCCCTAGTAGGGACTCTGTGTGAAGTTCCAACCCCACATTTCATTTCCGCACTGCCCTGACAGAGGTTCTTCATGAAGTCTCCACCCCTGCAGCAAACTTCTGCCTGGGCATCCAGTCATTTCCACACATCATCTGAAATCTAGGTGGAGCTTCCCAAACCTCAATTCTTGATTTCTGTGCACTCGCAGGCTCAACACCATATGGAAGCTGTCAAGGTTTGGGGCTTGCATCCTCTGTAACCATGGACTGAGCTGGACTTTGGCATCTTTTAGCAATGGCTGGAGTGGCTGGCACACAGGGCATCAAGACCATAGGCTCCACACAGCACAAGGACCCTGGACTCAGCACACAAAATCATTTTTTCTTCCTAGGCTTCTGGGTCTGTGATGGAAGGTGCTGCTTTGAAGACCTATGGCATGGCCTGGAGATATTTTCTTCATTGTCTTCAGAGTTAACATTTGGCTCCTTGTTACTTGCGCAAATTTCTGTAGCCAGCTTGACTTTTCTCCTAAAAAAAAAAATGGGTTTTTCCTTTCTATTGCATCGTGGGCTGCAAATTTTCCAAACTTTTATGCTCTGTTTTCCTTTTAAAATGGAATGCTTTTAACAGCACCCAAGTCACCTCTTGAATGTTTTGTCATTTAGAATTTTTTTCCCACTGGATTCCCTAAATCATCTCTCAAATAGAAAGTTTCACAGATCTCTAGGAAAAGGGCAAAATGCCATCAGTCTTTTTGTTAAAACACCAAGAGTCACCTTTGCTTCAGTCCCCAGCAAATTCCTCATCTCTATCTGAGACCACCCCAGCTTGGACTTTATTTTTCATATCACTATAAGCATTTTTGTCAAAGTCATTCAGCAAGTCTCTAGGAGGTTCTAAACTTTCCCACATTTTCCTGTCTTATTCTGCATGTTCCAAACTGTTCCAACCTCTGCCTGTTACCCAGCTCCAAGGTCCATTTCCACATTTTCAGGTATCTTTTCAGCAGTGCACCATTCTACTGTTACCAATTTACTGTATTAGTCCATTTTCACACTGCTGATACCCGAGACTGGAAAGAAAAAGAGGTTTAATTAGACTTACAATTCCACTTGACTGGGAGTGTTGCCTCAGAATCATGACTGGAGGTAAAAGGCACTTCTTACATGGTGGCAGCAAGAGAAAATGAGGAAGATGCAAATCCACATGACTGGGAGTGTTGCCTCACAATCATGATGGGAGGTAAAAGGCACTTCTTACGTGGTGGCAGCAAGAGAAAATGAGGAAGATGCAAAAGCAGAAAACCCTGATAAAACCATCAGATCTTGTGAGACTTATTCACTGCCATGAGAACAGTATGGGCAAAACCTTCCCCATGATTCAAGTTATCTCTCACCAGGTTTGTCCCACACCACATGGGAATTATGGATGTAAAATTCAAGATGAGATTTGGTCGGGGACACAGCCAAACCATATCAGGAATTTAGGTTGATTCCACATGTTTGCTATTGTGAATAGTGCTTAATGAACATATACATACATGTCTATTATAGAATGACTTATATTCATTTGTTTGTGTAACCAGTAATGAGATTGCTGGGTCAAATAGTATTTCTGCCTTTAGGACTTTGAGGAATTGCCACACTGTCTTCCACAGTGGTTGAACTAACTTACACTCCCACCAACAGTGTATAAGCATTCCTTTCTCTCCATGCAGCATCTGTTATTTTTCGACTTTTTAATAATAGCCATTCTGACTGGTGTGAGATACTATCTCATCATGATTTTGATTTTATTTTTCTAATTATCAGTGATAATTGAGCTTGTTTTCATATGTTTATTGGCCGCATGTATGCCTTCTTTTGAAAAGTGTCTGTTCATGTCCCTTGCTAACTTTTTAATTGGAGTATTTGTTTTCTTTTCGTACATTTAAGTTCCTTACGTGCTGTGGATAGACCTTTGTCAGATGCATACTTTGCAAAATTTTCCCCTATTCTGTAGGCTGTCTGTTTACCCTGTTAATAGTTTCTTTTGCTGGGCTGAAACTCTTTGGTTTAAATTGAGTCCATTTGGACATTTTTGGTTTTGTTGCAATTGATTTTGGCATCATCTTCATTAATCTTTGCCCATACCTATGCCCTGAATGATACTGTCTAGGTTGTCCCCCAGAGTTTTTAGAACATGGGTTTTTATTTTAGGTCTTTAATCCATCTTGAGTAAACTTTTGCATATAGTGTAAGGAAAAGTTTCCATTTCAATCTTCTGCATATGACCACCAGTTATCCCCATGTCATTTACTGAACAGGAATCCTTTCAGCACTGCTTGTTTTTGTAAGGTTTGTTGAAGAATAGACAGTTTTAGGTGTGGGGTCTTATTTCTGGGTTCTCTATTTTATTTAATTGGTCTATGTGCATGTTTTTGAACCAGTACCATTGATGTTTGTTTACTGTAGCCCTGTAGTATAGTTTGAAGTTGGGTAGCATGATGCCTCCAGCTGTGTTTTGTGTTGTTGTTGTTTTTGCTTGGGATTATCTTGGCTATCCAGGCTCTTTTTTGGTTTCTTATTGATTCTAAAATAGTTTTTTTCTTTTCCTTCAATAACTAGTTTATTGAAAGTTTTTAACATGAAGCGATGTTGAATTTTCTCAAAGGCCTTTTCTGTGTCCATTGAGATAATTATATGGTTTTGGTCTTTAGTCCTCTTTATGTAATGAATTATATTTATTGATTTGCATATGTTGAACCAACCTTGCATCCCAGGAATAAAGCCTTCCTGATCATGGTGAATAAGCTTTTTGATGTTCTGCTGGATTTGGTTTGTCAGTATTTTGTTGAGGATTTTTGCACTGATGTTAATTAAATATATGGCCTGATATTTTCTCTTTTTGTTGTATCTCTGCCAGGTTTTGGTATTAGGATGGTGCTGACCTCATACAATGTGTTTGGCAGGAGTCCCTCCTCATGATTTTTTTGGAATAGTTTCAGTAGGAATGGTGCCACCTCTTCTTTGTACATCTGGTAGAATTCAGCTGTGAATGTATCTGGTCCTGGGCTTTATTTGGTTGGTAGGCCATTTGTTACTGCCTCAATTTCAGAGCTTGTTATTGGTCTATTCAGGATTTCAATTTCTTTCTGGCTCAGACTTGGGAGGGTGGATATTCTCAGGAATTTATTCATGTCTTCTAGATTTTCTAGTTTATGTGCATAGAGGTGTTCATTATATTCTCTGATTGTTGATTGTATTTCTCCGGGGTCAGTGCTAATATCCCCCTTGTCAGTTCTGATTGTGTTTGACTCTTCTCTTTCTTCTTTATTATTCTAGCTAATGGTCTATCTATTTTATTATTTTTTTCAGAAAACCAGTTACTGGATTCATTGATCTTTTGAATGAATTTCATGTCCTCATCTCCTGATATGGTTTGGTTGTGTCACCACCCAAATCTCACCTTGAATTGTAATAATCCTCATGTGTCAAGAGTGGGGTCAGGTGGAGATCATTGAATCATGGGGGCAGATTCTTCCATACTGTTCTAGTGATAGTGAATAAATCTCATGAGATCTAATAGTTTTATAAATGGGAATTCCCCTGCAAAAGCTCTCTTGGCTGCTGCCATATAAAATGTGACTTTGCTCCTCGTTCACCTTCTACCATGATTGTGAGGCCTCCCCAGCCATGTGGAACTGTGAGTCAGTTAAACCTTTTTCCTTAATAAATTACTCAGCCTTATTATGTCTTTATTAGTAGCATCAGAACAAACTAATACATCTTCTTCAGTTCAGCTCTGATTTTGGTTATTTCCTGTCTTTTGCTAGTTTTGGAATTTGTTCACTCTTTTTCTCTAGTTCTTTCAGTTGTACTGTTAGATTGTTAACTTGAGATCTTTCTAACTTTTGTGGGCAGTTAGTGCTATGAATTCTCCTCTTAACACTGCCTTAGCTGTGTTCCAGAGGTTCTAGTATGTTGTTTCTTTTTTTCTCATTAGCTTCAAAGACCTTCTTGATGTTTGCCTTAATTTCATTATTTACCTAAAAGTCACTCAGGAGCAGGTTATTCAATTTCCATGTAAGTGTATGGTTTTGAGTGAATTTCTTCATCTTGATTTCTAACTTGATTGCACTTTGGTTTTCATTTTACCGAGAAATGTTTTACTTTCAATTATTTGGTTGATTTTAGAGTATGTGCCATGTTTTGATAAGAAGATTTATATTCTGCTTTTTGCTTTGTGTAGAGTTCCATAGATATCATCAGGTCCATTTGATCCAGCGCTGAGTTCAGATCCTGAATATCTTTGTTAACATTCTGTCTTAATGATCTGTCTAATAGTATCAGTGGGGATATTAAAGTCTTTCACTGTTATCGTGTGGCAGTCTAAGTCTCCTTGAAGGTCTCTAAGAACTTGCTTTATTAATATGAGCTCTCCTGTGTTGGATGCACATATATTTAGAATAGTTACTGGTTCGTGTACTTTAATGTGTTTTTATAGTGGTAGGTAATGGTCTTTTATTTCCATATTTAATGCTTTCTTTAGGAGCTCTTGTAAGGCAGATTTGGTGATAACAAATTTCCTCAGCATTTGCTTCTCTGAAAAAGATCTTTTTTCTTCTTTGCTTATGAAGCTTTGTTTGGCTGGACATGGTATTCTGGGTTGGAATTTCTTTTCTTTAAGAATAATGAATATTGGCCCCCAATCTCTTCTGGCTTACAGTATTTCAGCTGAGAGGTTTGATGGGCTTTTCTATGTAGGTTACCTGACCTTTCTCTCTAGCTATCTTTAACATTTTTTCTTTTATTTCAAATTTGGGGAATCTAATAATCATGTTTATTAATGATAATCCTTTTCTGAAGTATCTTACTGGAATTCTCTGCATTTTCTGAATTTGAGTGTGGGCCTCTCTAGTAAGGTTGGAGAAGTTCTCATAAATAATATACTGAAGTATCTTTTCCAAGTTGGTTCCTTTCTCCCCATCTTTTTCAGTTATACCCATCAGTCATAGATTAGGTCCTTTTACATAGTGCCACATTTCTCAGAGGTTTTGTTTAGTCCTTTTTATTCTTTTTTCTCTATTCTTGTCTGTCTGTCTTATTTCAGAAAGTCAGTCTTCAAATTCTGAGATTCTTTTCTCTACTTGATCTATTCTGCTGTTAATATTTGGGATTGCATTATGGAATTCTTGTAATGTGTTTTTCAGCTCTATCAGGTAAATTATGTTCTTCTCTATACTGTCTATTTTATCTGTCAGGTTCTCCAATTTTTGTCATGATTTTTAACTTCCTTGCACTGGGTTATAACATACTCCTGTAGCTCAATGAACTTCATTACTCTTCATATTCTGAATTCTATTTCTTTATTTCCTGTTATCTCAGCCTTATCGCAGTTCCAAACCCTTGCTCTCGTAGTCATTTGGAGGCAAAAAGGAACTCTGGCTTTTAAAATTTTCAGCGTTCTTGCAATAATTCTTTTTCATCTTTCTGGGCTTTTCTACTTTCAATCTTTGAGTTTGTTTACCTTCAGAGGGTTTTCTTTTAATCTTATTTGATGACCTGGAGGGTTTCATTGTGATATAACATGAATTCAGCAAACTGGCTTCCTTTCTGGGAGATTTTAGGGGACCAGTGCTCAGCTCCCAACTCCTGAAACTGCATACTCTAACGCTGGGGGACTTATATTGGGGCCTGACTTTATTCTCTGGCTCGTCAAGGTTTGGAGACCACTGCAATGGTGGGTACTGAGGTGCAGCAGCTACAACAGAGTGCTAGTAGACACAGGGGTGCCTGCCTCCCTTCAGGTGTTTACCGCAGTGGCTCAGGTCAGGTAGCTGTGGGGCAAGTCAGGGTGGGTGGCCCTGCTGGAGACGGTGCACTGTTGCACTAGAAGTGGTGTTGGATTGGTGTGGGGTGCTGGACAGTGCAAGTCTTGGTGTGTTCTCTGTACCCATGAACAGAAGTGATCACTCAGGGTGTGGGAGGATCCTCTGTTCTTTGCTCAGTTTTAGTTCAATGTTGGGGCACAGGCATGGGTGAGGTTTGTTGGGTCTGTGCACACAAAGATTCCATCTAAAATTGTGTCAGCAAGAGTTGGGTGGGGGGCATACTGCACACCCACATGCTGGCAGGGCAAGTAAAGCAAAAGCTGCCTGTGTAGACATGTGTCAGCAAAGGATGTGGGGAATTGGAGTGGGCTGGGGAAACTGCAGTATGGAGAGGGAAAATGCAGGTTGGTGTGCAACCATAGAAGTCACCTAATTGGAGCTCTCCACTGGTCACGTACAGTTTGCTGGTGCAGAAGCTATGGTGTGAAACTCCTGGCATCAGAGACTGCTCTGTAAGTAGGTGTGGCCAGGATGATTCCCTGGGAGAAGCCAGAAGACCAAGGAGTGCTCAGGTCATACCAGCCCCATCTGATGTGCAAGAATGCCCTGCAGAGATCAGGTCTGACTATTCCCCTAGGGCTAAAGCCTCCTTTGGGAGCAAGTCTAGCCTAGAGGGATAGCCTGGATAAATTCCACTACAAACGTTCCTTCACCAAACCCTCTGGGCTCCACATCAGGTGGCTTGCTGCCCCACCACTTCTCTAAGCAGCTCTCTACTCACCTTAAGTGTCCGTGACTGGTTAAGGGGTCCCCTCCTGCATGATTCCAGAGGGCTGTGGCAGCGGCAGGTTGCTCCTTGCCAGTTCAGCTCACCCATTCCCCTGGAGTTGCTGCAGTTCAAAAATGAGTCCCAGTGTATGGTAGCCCATGTGGAATTCCCAGCTTTCTCCCACTTTAGCCTAACTTCTGTGTCTTTCCTCCATCCACTCTCAATGCCTTCCCTCTGAAGATTTGTTAACAGCATGCCAGTCGTCTCACTCCCTCCATGGGAGTTGTTCCACTTGTTTGCATCTATTTGGCCATCTTGCCCTCCCCAACTACTTATGAAATTTGAGTGGAAATATTGTTCCTATAATATTGCTTTGCGTTAGTTTGCTTTTGTTTCATAACAAAGTACCATTAACTTGGTAGCTGAAAACAACATCCATATATTAGCTCACAACTCATAGGCCAGAAACCCAGTGTGGCATAATGTATGGCATCAGGGCATTTCAAGGCTGAAATCAAGGTGTTGTCTGGACTGATTTCTGATCTAAATTCTCTGGCGAAAAATCCACTTTCAAGTTTATGCTTCTTGTTGGAAGAATTAAGTTCCTAGATGTTGTTATACTGAAGTACCCATTTTCTTGCTGGCTGTCAGCTGGAAACCACCCTGAGCTCCCAGTGGCTTACTGCCATTCCTTGCCATATGTTTCCCATTATCTTCAAGCCAGTAATAGCACATCAAGTCCTTTTCATGCTTCAGATTTCTGAGTTCTTGTTTTTGACCTCACGTGGCCTCATGTAATTAATCCATTTAGATAATAACCCCATTTAAAGTTATTAAGGTTAGAAACCTCATGTGATAAGCGCTTTTCATGAAACTAATGAAATGGGACCTTAATTGCATTTGCAAAATTTCTTTATATCATGAAATCTAATCTCATTGGAATTAGTGTAATTCAAGTACATGTTTCCATACCATGGTCCCCAAGACATTTCAAATCAACTGCTCCAGTACTTCAGGAGTCCAGAGAATCTAATGATTTATGTTGAGCTGGATACTCAACTATGGAAGCAAGAGGAGTGAATGCATGCGCGCGCGCGCACACACACATACATAGACACACACCACTGAAACCTTAGAGCAGGGGTCCTCAACCCCCACTGGTCCGTGGCCTGTTAGGAACTGGGCTGTACACCAGGAGGTGAGTGGTGGGCAAGAAAGCATTACCACCTAAGCTCTGCCTCCTGTGAGATTAGCAGTAGCCTTAGATTATTTTAGGAGTGTGAACCCTATTGTGAATGGTGCATGCGGTGGATCTAGGCTGTTTGCTCCTTATGAGATGGAACAGCTTCATCCTGAAACCATCTCCCTCATACATACACCGTCCGTGGAAAAACTGTCATCCCTGAAGCAGGTCCCGGGTGCATACAAGTTTGCAGACCTCTTCCTTAGAAGGATCAGTCTGTTATCTATTGGGATTAGTAGATATCATCCAAACAGTTTAAGACTAGTGTGTTTACACCACTTACAAAACACAAGGGCAATAAAACTCTGGAGAATTTACTTCCAAAAGCATTTGTGCTGACCCTGCATTTGCCACTCACTGATAGGACTGGAGGTTCCACTGGGACACCTAAACCACACACGCCCTGAACAAGGTCATCCTTTGCAAGAATTCCTCTCTCTCTCTCCCTCCAATCTCTTCGGGGCCCAGAAGTAGAGAAGTGGCAGAGGTTTGAGTAGTAGAAATATGTGAATGATCTCACTTTTCCTATTTTCTTCCAATTTCACTGTCTCAGGTATTTGGAAGTAGTGGATTCTATTGTTTGCCAAAAGGTAGATGACATCAACTTGAGGGTGTTGCTTTTGCCTGACTTTTTATAGTGGCTCCAGTGTGAAGCAATACCTGATGCTCCTACCCTGTCTTAACTCAGACATTCTGACTCACAGGTATTATGCTGGCTGTCATTACTTTTGTGTGGGTACAAAATAAATAAACTTGAACTACCACAGGACCATGTGGGTGAAGAAAGTGACTACTAGTTCTGAGTAATTGCTAAGGTGATCACCCAAGTATGGAACAGAAGCTATGATGCTTCTAGAAATAAATGTCTCCCAGACAACATAGAGGCAGAGAATGAGAGTTGTACATATTAAGAGTCTTTCATTTGGATCCTTCCAGGAAGACTGTCACCCAGGTTGCTCTGGATTTGTTGTGCATGCTCACAGAGACTGATTTTTTCCATTAATACTTCATGATGCTATATTTTCATTAGGTACCAAATAAAGCAAGGGAGAACTGTACCCATTTCAATACCTTTTAAAATGCAACCTTACTTTAAGATCCTACCAACCTCCAGGCATGTTCCATCAGGCCATACCACTGTTTCCTGTGAAACAAACCAGTGCCAAAAATAGACTTCAGATCTCCAAAGTTAGCATGCCATGTTGAACACATCTCCCATCACAGAGAATGACAAGAATTTTCTAGATTTTGGAGAAGGTTTGAGAGATTTTCCCGGACCTTTGTCAGACAGCCACTCCGTTATCTGGGCCCCCTTTCCAAGTTCTCATGACTATCCTCTGGCCATGATACAAAAACAAACAAACAAGAAAACTTCCTGTGGAATAGCAGTGATAATACTGTATGGTATCAGACATGATATTGTTCCATACTATTGAGAGGATTTCAGGTATTAATCATAACCATTTTTTCTTAGGCACCAATCAATTCATCCTGTTGTGTCTTCCTGAGGAAGTCAACAACTAGCCTTGCATATCCAATGGGCTGAGATGATAGGTAATGCTGACAAAGTGGGCTGTGATGCACAGAGTTCACCAATTCAGAGGGTGACAGACTATAAGGTAACCATTTTTTTTTTTTTTTTTTTTGAGACGGAGTCTTGCTCTGTCACCCGGGCGGGAGTGCAGTGGCCGGATCTCAGCTCACTGCAAGCTCCGCCTCCCGGGTTTACGCCATTCTCCTGTCTCAGCCTCCCGAGTAGCTGGGACTACAGGCGCCCGCCACCTCGCCCGGCTAGTTTTTTTTTGTATTTTTAGTAGAGATGGGGTTTCACCGTGTTAGCCAGGATGGTCTTGATCTCCCGTCTCGGCCTCCCAAAGTGCTGGGATTACAGGCTTGAGCCACCGCGCCCGGCCTGAGGTAATCATTAATTCATCCAAAACAACTCCTTTGCAAACTAGCCTCGGTGAAAGTGGTTTGGTCTCTTGCAGAAGAGAATAATTTGCAAACTCAAACTTTTTTCTGTAAAAATATGCAAAAACCAAGTATGGTAGGCAATCAAACCTGGTGGAATGCTGATGTGGCTCATCAGGACTGGAAGCTGTTTGTCTGTGTTGTTACCATACAGCTGCAACGGTAATACTTGGACTCTAATCCCAGGAAACTCCAGGAAAGGAGCTAATGTTATCCCAACAATGACTGCTGACATTGGGGAACAGGGATGGAAGTCAAGTTTTCTCCATATTCTACAGCTGTGAGCAAAAAACTTCTAGCCTGTACAAAGCTTAGTCAGGCTAGGATTTACCCTGACTTATTCATAATCATGCAGTTTATAAAACCTCACAGCCTAAGAAAGAGCCAATGTCTCTCTTAAATTCTGACACACAGCCCTGATAAATCCTGACAGATTCTAATTTTATTGTATTGCCCTCATAAAACAGTATCTTATAATCTATATCCTTGGGATTTTTTTGAGTGAAATAGGGAAAATCATATCCCAGCTACTGCTTCTATTTTGAAAGTTTCATCATGCTATTAGGTCATTCACTCTTATTTGCTTAAGAAATATGCTGATTTCCATTTATGATTGTTCCATCTATTGTCACATGACAATGCTTCTTGTTTTTTTACACTACCTTTGTCAAATGTCAATTTTAATGTCCTTATAGGTTATTAAAATGATTTGAATAGATGTCCCAATTTTTCCAACGTCTAGAAAAGTCTACAGAAGAAAGAAACTATTTATCTTGGTATTTTTGTGGAAACCATCTAAAAACATTATCTAGGACTCATGACATTATCTTAAATTGTAATTTTAATTTATAAATTATTAATCTATTGAAATTTTGGTAATTAATTTATTTCTAATAAAGCATCCATTCATCTTTTTTCAAAATTAGCTCATATTTCTTCAAAATGCTTTGATTTAATCTTTAAAAATCTCTTCTAAATGCAAATTTTGTCAGTTTTCCAATTTTAATCATTGTTTAATTATGATTTTTTGATAAGTCTATCAAGATATGGGTCTATTTTATTTGTATTTTTAAATAATTAGCATTTAATTGTATTGATCACTTTTTTCTTTCTTTGTTTACTATTATATTGTTTACTTTTACCCTTAGTTCAACTTTCTGCTATATTTTTTAGTTTACTGAGTAATTTGAAAAATTTTCTAGCTTCTTGTTTTGAATAGTTCATTTATTTTCAATATAACTGGATTAATGACTAATGCTTTCAAAGTTATAAATTTTCCCCTAAATATTATTTGAATTGCATACTACATGTTTTTAGTAGGTAACACTTCTGTTAATTTTCAAGTCTACACACTTGGTAATTTCAATTATGTTTTCTTTTTTCATTCAGGAGTTGGCCAGAAGTGATTCATTTTTACTTTTGCTGTTTTCTGGCTTTAAATTCTAATTTTACTGCATGTGATCATAGAACAGAATCTTATCACTTGTATCCATGGCAATTTTTTGTCTTCATTTGTAGTCTTGTATTGAGTAAATTCAAATTTAATAATTAATAGGGGCTAAAAAGGAATGTTGTTCAATTTTGGGGAGGTGTTCAGATTTTATACAAATATTCAAAGTTTGTGAATTACCTCATTTATTTATTTGCCAATACAGTTAATTGTTTTCTTTTGTCTATCAATTTTAGAGTAAGAAGTGTTAAAAATATTTCACTGTGATAAGTAATTGGTTAATTTAGCATCAAAATCTTTTGATGTTTGTTACATATTTAGGATCATGTTGTTAAGATTTATTCAATGAGTCTGAGGAACATTTCTAAAAAAAATACATATTCCTGGACCCTGAAACAGATTAACTGAAGAAGAGGTTCAGAGGGTTGAGGTTACATGTCTGTATTTTCGTAAGTTTCTACGTTAAGGAATTTAGGACCTGGTTACTGCAGTTTTTTAAAAACTTTCTTTCTAGGTGGCCTCATTTATACCTATGATGTTAAAATGATAATACTCATAGATACATATTTCTAATTTAAATGTTTGCTTTGTATTCCATATATGCTACAATCTTGACATGCCACATTGGATGTTTCACAAGAATTTCAGATTTAAAATGATGAAAATTGAACTCCTGATATTTATTATCCCTGATATTTACAATCTTCCACATTTCAGCAAAGAGAAATTATTGATACCCATTTGCTCAAAAGAGAATCCTTAGATTCCTGCTTCATTTTCCAGTTTCCTTTACCTACCTTTACCCACCTCAAGAATAAGTACCACTATTTATTTCTCCAAAATTTGGGTCATATTTGTCCACTTGTCTTTATTCACAATTCCATCATACTAGCCCAAATCACAACATTATCATTCTTTTTTTTTTTTGGACTGTTGTCCAAAGAGAATTATCATTGTTTTTTGAACAGTACAAAAACATTTCAGATTGGTCTCCAAAATTCTGAAAAATATTTTATAATGTAATATTTTCCATTACAATTTAAATAAAACCTAAACCTTCATGGTCTAATTCCTACATGATCTGGCCCCTAATTATCTGTGTGTTGTCATGACACTCTCCTGTTGCCCTGCTTTCTCCTCCTTTCCAAGATTCAACCATACAAGTTTCTTTACCCTTCTGTTTCTACTCTTGAAGCCAAGGGCTAGTCCCTCTGCTAGAATTTTTTTGTGTTTATCATAACCTTCATCTTTTGCAACTTCTAGTGCCCAAGCCCCATATATCTACTTCATATTCAGTTGAATGCTCTTTCTTCATGCAAACCTTCCCTCTCCATCACTACCTTGGCTCTATTTAATGATACTATAGCACCCTGAAAATCTCCTTCATGAAAATTCTTGCAGTTATAATTTTAACACCTACAATGCAGAAGGCCAAGGAAGCTCTTTGTCTAATTCAATACTCTATTACCAATGTACAGCAGAGTACGAATATAAATAAATAAATAAATAAATAAATAAATAAATAAATACAGCAATAATTAGAGTTTTGTTTGATGGATCCTTTGAAACTTATAAGGAAAGAATACAGAGGTTTGAGGATAGTAGAAAAGTCCAATGTCACAGTAGGCAAAACTGTTGGACTTCTTATCAGTAACATAAAATTTACTTAACTACACTGTGTGTATTTATGTGTGTATATGATACAGTAGTATATGCACGTATGTTTATAGATATACATATATACATACATGTTTCAAATATGTCAAAATATTCATCTTGTATAATATATAAATGTACATACATACATCTATTGTGACCTATTGCATGTGTGTCTGTGGACAGAGACAGAACAGAAAGACAGAAGCAGATTATATACCTACATACATGTATTACATACCTATATCCGTGGATGCAGGTATGTAGATGGAGAGAGGGAGAAGAAATTGGCAAAAGACAGAATTATTTCCCTATATGGATTTTAAAAATTTAAATCTACCTAGAGATAAAATGACTATGTATATCTTTGATTTTCCCCTGAAACAAAAATTTACAAGTATCGTTATTAGAACAAAAGATGGCAACATGCTGATATATATTGACAAATTGTCTTTCTGAAAGTTTTAACATTATGCATCATGCATTAATAATATATGACTGGACAACTAATGAATACTGTGGATTTTAATTTTCACTTTGAAAGATCGTTACTAAATGAGTATGTTAAAACATGCTTGTCTACTCTTGCTTTAACTTTTATTTATTTGATGAATTGAAGGTTGCATACAGTTTAACATTCATTAGAGATCCCTACTTCTTTTGGGATTTTCTTTCACCCTCTCTACTTTTTTCTACTTTTGTGTGTTTATTGTTTCTTAATATTTTAAAATTCTTTGTCTATTAAGATTATTGATAAACTTTGTTTCTCACATGTAGATATTTTCTTTTATATATAAAAATATTATTTCTTTACAATTTACTTCTTTATGTTAAAGATTAGAATGAGCATCCCTAGTTCAAGAATAAATATTTATATTTTTTCTAATTCTTTTTGCATTAATTTATTTTGCAATAATTTTCCTTTTACATCTAACTTTTTAGTACTGAAAGCTATGACAAATTCTATTAAAACTAAGAATTTGAATTTTAGTATGAGTCAGCCTAAAGTGTCATTCTTTTAATTCAAAATATTTTAAGAAAATAATGATGTCTCAGGGATAGCTGAGCTCTTGAACTATACCAAGGAAAAATAAGGTGGCATTGAGGATATAGTCAGCTTAAAGATTCAACTTAAAGTTGATCATACTAAGCAGAGAATCTCTAGATTTGAAGATGGATTTATTGCACCCATATCTCTGAACAACTGCCTACATTCTTCTTGAGCTTCTCTCTTTCATTATTAAAATACATTTCTCAGTTTATCACTTGCTTTTAGATAGTAGGCAGTTGAACAAAACTAAAGAAACATTGAGTTATTTGTTTGTAACTGGAAAGGAGATGCACAGCTATTTTGAAATGTGATAAAAGTCACTTTAATATTCAAAGGCTAAAATGGATAATTCAGAAATCCTCCAGATGTCTTTGGATTAAGTTTTATTTTAACTTTGTTCCTAGAGAATCTGGAGTTTAAAGATGCAGTTTACAATTTCTAAAAATTTATATAATGCAGATAATTGTTATTTTATATGAAACTTATAATAAAATTTTATAGTCAACTTTCCTCTCTCTCTCATGACCCTTTATTTGCCAAATCTTCACAAGGCTGTTGAATTATTGTGACTGCCTTATCCAAAATAATAAATTCAGTTTATCTGGTAAAAGCAGATGCTAAAGCTAGATTCAGTAATTATCACATAAAATGGAGCTATACATATGTATGACTTTATCAGGTAATACCAGGTACTGAATATTTATTTATCCCTCAAGCCACAATGACTTCATATTATAAATTTATGATTTCTTGGTATCCACTATACAGAATGCTTCTAGCATTCAAATAGGCAAATCCCATCTCTTTCTTTCTTTGAGAATTATAGTGAATATTTAAATATATACGTGTTTGTTCATATATGTTTATATCTACGCTTATATTATTTTTGGTCTGTAAACTACAATTACTCAGAGGTTGATGATCATGTATGAGGAAAGGAAAAGAAGCAAAAGGCTCTCTAAAACTGCATAAAATTTAAGATGTTCCTTCCAAAGAATCATTTGTGTCTGGAGGTTAACAAACAGGCAAAATAAAAATGCTGAATAGAGGCACAGAGCACCTCTACATAAAATAAGAATGCTTGGCAGTGACCTTGAGGCATAGCATTTTAAATATTTCATGCATTTTTCTTTAAGGGCATCAATGTAGGTAAAATTTGTAGAATTCTATATAAAATTTGCTAAGGTTTCTTTGTATTTACAAAGGACAAAATAGGTTTTCTCCTTTAGAAAGAAGGATTTTTGTTTGTTTGTTTGTTTTTATGACACAAGTACAGGCACTTCTGCCTCATTTTGGAAAGTACTTTATAAAGAAAGGCTATTCCTATGGTACAGAAGGGAACTTAGAAATACTCAAGGCAAGAAATTTTCACAGGGTCAAAGCATTCTTTGTAATGCCTGGGTGAATTTCCAGGTACCATTAACTAAAGCAAAGATGGTTATTGTCAGGCCTCTGAGCCCATGCTAAGCCATTGCATCCCCCGTGACCTACATGTATAAGCCCAGATGGCCTGAAGTAACTGAAGAATCACAAAAGAAGTGAAAATGGTCTGATCCTGCCTTAACTGATGACATTCCACCACAAAAGAAGTGAAAGTGGCCAGTTCTTGGTTAAGTGATGACATTCCCTTGTGAAACTCCTTTTCCAGGCTCATCCTGGCTCAAAAAAGCTCCCCCACTGAGCACCTTGTGACCCCCACTCCTGCCCACCAGAGAACAACCCCCTTTGACTGTAATTTTCCTTTACCTACCCAAATCCTATAAAATGGCCCCACCCCTATCTCCCTTCGCTGACTCTCTTTTCGGACTCAGCCTGCATGCACCCAGGTGATTAAAAAACTTTACTGCTCACACAAAGCCTGTTTGGTGGTCTCTTCACACGGACGTGCATAAGTTATTACTTTTTTTTTCTTTTTTCTGTCCTAAGGTGACACTTACCCTTATTCCTGCCTTTTGGATGATGACCTAATTTCCTAGTTCATGGAGAAAGCTGGAGAAAACAAAAATCAGCTCCAACAAGCTGTCACCCAGCTCATCCAAACCCCACCTGCTCTGTGCCGCTATGCTCCACCCTGCCACTTGGGAACTTCAGCCTCACTCCCTTCTGCCCACTCAAGCAACTCTGTCCTCCATCTCCTGCATCAAGGTTTTCCTTTCTCATAATTCCTATCAAATTATTGTTATTTCTTCCATCTTAAAATATCCATTTGACCCTATTTCTACCACCTCTTTCCTTTTCTCCTTCCCTTTACAGAAAATTCTGAATTATTCATTTCTGTTAGTTCCCAACTCCCTCATTGCATTCTCTCCTGAAGCCACAGTGGTGCCTTTCAAGCCTCACTATTTTTTTTTTTTTTTTTTCTGCATCTGAGCAAGCTGATAAGAAAGCCTGCATGCTATATTCTTTGGCACCAACGGGAGTTTCACAGCTTTGGAAGTCCAGGAAGTGTCAACCTAGCCCCACCTCCTTGCCACAATGTTACCCGCCCCGCACCGGGTCTCTTTTCTCTGCTCTTAAGCCACTTTGGATCAGTTTGAAAGCCTCATTATAGGAATAATAAACCTTTTCAGACTTTCTTGGCATGTGTGTAGTGTATTAGGACATCACAATCACTGTGTTATTCTGACCCCTCTAACTGCTCCTTTTCACTCTACTCTGTTGATTCCTCCTCATTGGCTTCATCCTTAAAAAGTGAATGACCCAGGCAGGGCTCAGTTCTGGAATCATTTCTCTTTTCTGTTTATCTTCACTTCATCATGGTCTTATTCAGACATATGAAACGTTTTTGTGCTGATGACTCTTAAATTTCTTTCATTATCTCAAATCTCTTCCCTCATAGTTAGATTTACAGATTCAACTATGTGTTCCATATCTGCTGTGTACAGTCATGTGTCATGTAACAATGGGGATAGATGCTGAGAAACACCTTCTCAGGCAATTTTATCCTTGTGTGAACATCACAGAGCATACTTACACACCCCTAGATTGTTTGGCCTACTACGTACCTGGGCTACAAACCTGTCATGCATGGTACTGTTCTGAACATTGTTGGCAATTGTAACACAATGGCAATTATTTGTGTAGCTAAACACAGAAAGGTTACAATAAAATGTGGTATAAAAGAAAAAAATATGGTATATCTGGATGGGACACATACCATCAATGAAGCTTGTAGGACTGGGAATTGCTCTGGGTGAGTCTGTGAATGAGTATGGTGAGTGAATGCGAAGGCCTAGGACATTACTGTACACTAGTGTAGACTTTATAAGCACTGTACACTTAGGCTACACTGAAGTTATTTAACAGTTTTTATTTCATTCTTAGTAAAACTTTGCTTACTGTAAGTTTTTTACTGTATAAACTTTTTATAAAAAATTATTGACTTCTATAACCTTTAGCTTAAAACACAAACACATTGTACAGCTGTGCAGAAATATTGTCTTTCTTTATATCCTTATTCTATACGATTTTTCTATTTGTTAAAATTGTATTTTATGGTTTTTTTACTTTCTAAATTTTTCTGTTAAAAACTAAGACACAGGCTGGGTGCAGTGGCTCGTGCCTGTAATTCCAGCACTTTGAGAAGCCAAGGCAGGCAGATCACCTGAGGTTGGGAGTTTGAGATCAGCCTGACCAACGTGGAGAAACCCCATCTCTACTAAAAAATACAAAATTAGCCAGGCATGGTGGCGCATGCCTGTAATCCCAGCTATTTGGGAGGCTGAGGCACGAGAATTGCTTGAACCTGGGAGGCGGAGGTTGCGGTGAGTCGAGATAGTGCCACTGCACTCCAGCCTGGGCCACAAGAGTGAAACTCTACCTCAAAAAGAAACAAAACACACACACTGCACTCCAGCCTGGGCCACAAGAGTGAAACTCTACCTCAAAAAGAAACAAAACACACACACACACACACACACACACACCAAAGAAACCTAAGCTACAAACACACACATTAGCCTAGACCTATATATGAGATCTGGATCATCAATATCACTGCCTTCCATCTCCACATCCTGTCCCACTGGAAGGTCTTTAGGGACAATAACAGGCATAGAACCGTCATCTCCTATGATAACAGTACCTTCCTCTGGAATACCTCCTGAAGGATGTGCCTGAGGCTGTTTACAGAGAACTTTTTTTTTTAATGAGTAGAAGAAGGACACTCTAAAATAATGATAAACAGTACAGTGTAGTAAATATATAAACCAGCAAGAGTCATTTATCATCATTATTAAGTACTATAAAATGTGTGTAATTGAATGTGCTATATTTTTGCTACATTTTTATATAACTGGCAGTAAAGAATTATTTGGACCCACCTTACCGCAAACCTGTGAGTAATGCTTGTGCCATAATGTTAAGAAGACTGTGTAATACCATAAAAACCCTAGAAGAAAACCTAGGTAGTACCATTCAGGAAATAGGCATGGGCAAGGACTTCATGTCTAAAACATCAAAAGCAACGGCAGCAAAAGCCAAAATTGACAAATGGGATCTAATTAAACTAAAGAGCTTCTGCACAGCAAAAGAAACTACCATCAGAGTGAACAGGCAACCTATAGAATGGGAGAAAATTTTTGCAATCTACTCATCTGACAAAGGGCAGATATCCAGAACCTACAAAGAACTCAAACAAATTTACAAGAAAAAAACAAACAACCCCATCAAAAAGTGGGCAAAGGATATGAACAGACATTTCTCAAAAGAAGACATTCATACAGCCAACAGACACATGAAAAAATGCTCATCATCACTCGCCATCAGAGAAATGCAAATCAAAACCACAATGAGATACCATCTCACACCAGTTAGAATGGCAATCATTAAAAAGTCAGGAAACAATAGGTGCTGGAGAGGATGTGGAGAAATAGGAACACCTTTACACTGTTAGTGGGGTTGTAAACTAGTTCGACCATTATGGAAAACAGTATGGTGATTCCTCAAGGATCTAGAACTAGATGTACCGTATGACCCAGCCATCCCATTACTGGGTATATACCCAAAGGATCATAAATCATGCTGCTATAAAGACACATGCACATGTATGCTTATTGTGGCACTATTTACAATAGCAAAGACTTGGAATCAACCCAAATGTCCATCAGTGACAGACTGGATTAAGAAAATATGGCACATATACACCATGGAATACTATGCAGCCATAAAAAAGGATGAGTTTGTGTCCTTTGTAGGGACATGGATGCAGCTGGAAACCATCGTTCTTAGCAAACTATCACAAGAACAGAAAACCAAACACCACATGTTCTCACTCATAGGTGGGAACTGAACAATGAGATCACTTGGACTCGGGAAGGGGAACATCACACACTGGGGCCTATCATGGGGAGGGGGTAGGGGGAGGGATTGCATTGGGAGTTATACCTGATGTAAATGACTAGTTGATGGGTGCTGAAGAGTTGATGGGTGCAGCACACCAACATGGCACAAGTATACATATGTAACAAACCTGCACATTATGCACATGTACCCTAGAACTTAAAGTATAATAATAAAAATTAAAAAATAAAAAAAAA
>NC_045436.1:22146117-22161826 GCF_002776525.5 Piliocolobus tephrosceles | reverse complement strand
CTGCTGCCATCATAAGGCATGCCACAGTCATCTTTCTAAATAGCTTACTCTCTGGTCTTCTTGATTTTTTTCTTTCCCATTCTATATTCTATCATTGTGCAGCAGAGAAAACGATCCTATTAAAACCAAGTTGGCTTGTGGTGCTCCCATGCTCAGTATCACATTATGGCTTGTCCTGGCATAGCTGACTGCTGGTTACCTCTGTGCTCCTATCCCCTATTCCCATCACTTCCTTACTCTACATGAGTCTCCTTGCTAGTTCTCTAACACAGCCAGGCACACTCCTGCCTCCATGTCTGCACACTTGGTGCCCTGCCTGCCTGTCTTTCTCACTTCACTGTTTCACTTCTTTCATGGCTCCATTTTGTCATCTTCTCATGTACTTCCTACTGACTTTTATAACCTAATCACCATCCTTCTTCCCTTTCCCTGTTTTATCTTCAACAATGATCACTATTCAACATGCACATATTGCACTTATTTAGCTTATTGTTTTATTTATAGTTAACTTACAATTAACCTATTAGCTTATTCACTCATTGTTCTACTTTCTGTTTTCTTTACAAAAAATTAAGCTCCATAAGGACCATGAGTTTTGTTTTGTTTTTATCCTGAAACAGCAAAATATCAGAAGATGCAATTTAAATTCTAGCTCTTGTGTCTAAATCACAAAATATCTGTATTATATTGCTGCTGACCTGATAGTAATGTGCTAACCCAAAGGCAGTAAGCAGAATTAAATTTGTCTGAGGAGTTATAAATAAATACTCTTATTTTCTATTAACATTGGTAAAGAAAACATCTTTTCCAAAATGTGCATTTTCAAAATAGCTCTATGTTAAATAGCCAAGGTCAAAATAAAATCTACATACGGATTTATACCATAATCTTTTATTGTTTATACACTGCCCCTACTTCTCAAGTCCTCTTCACTTAATACTTTCTATAATCTGTTTATTTCTTGGTTTAGTCATTCAAAATCCTACTTATATATTATGCTCCAATTTCGAGTCCATTTTTGTGAAAAGTTTTCCCTAACACAATAGGATGATTTTTTTTTTTCCTGTGTAAGAACCAATTATTATGCCTAGGCAATTTTACATATTTGGTATTGATTTAATCAGCTTTAATGAATTTTGTATGTACTTCATGTTATTGTTGTGATCTCCAGGACAAGAAACCATGTTACTTGGGAATAACTGTTATATATTAAATTATTAAATTAACTGTAATTTAATAACTGTTATATATTAAATTATTAAATTATTTCAATCTCTGGAAATGTTTTATCTGAGGTATCTTAGTTTTACAGCACACAAATGATTTATCATGCCAGCTCTAATAGGATCCTGACTTACCGTAGTCACAGCCTACTCCTGTGCTATAAGAGAAGTGGAATATTCAGCTTAAACAATTAAGGGGCAACCTTATGGCATATAAACAATTAAGGGGCAACCATTGGCATATTTTTGTACAACTGTTTGATGTTTCAAGACAAGCTAAATGGCTTAAACTTCATTTTCTTAGATATTACATTTTCAATATTATAATATTATGCTGATTAGAAATACAGCAATGAGAACTGTGTCAGCCATACCACTGATGTTCAATAAATGTCTGTTGATTATGAATTAAATGAAAAAAATCATTCAGAGAATGAATGCATTGCCATTATCTTCAAAATTTTATTCTTTTTGCTCATCCAACCATCATAACAATTGTCACATCATCATCAATATTTAGGGCTGTTACTAAGGTGAATGGGCAGCCCTAGTAGGGCTTCAATAACATTTTTATTATCTTTTGATATTTTTCTCTTCCCATACTCTTTCATTTTAAAAAAATAGTTGAACTATACCATTGTTGCTATAGTATATAGCCAGGGCATACTACAGTACATAAATATAGTTTTTCACTCTTATTATCCATTTAGTCTTAAAGTCTGAAATTAGCTATATCTGTAATGCTCATCACCAATGCTTATGTTAATATTTCTGGTAACTTTTTAGGGAAGAGACATAGGAACAAAAATTCCTGACTTCTTTCATGTTCATAAATTTGGAAGTTAATGATACAAATGTTTCCAGGACCAGAAACCATGTTACTTGGGAATAAGTTTTATATATTAAATAATTTCAATGTCTGGAAATATTTTATCTGAGGTACCTTAGTTTTACAACAGACAAATGATTACAACAGACAGATGCACATGTGCTTTTACACTTAAATTTCATTTCTTTCCCCATGGATATAAAACTCCTTAAATTAAATTTCCTCTCACCAAGTTTCTTAAGTATGTTACTTTTATTTCCGCTAACACAAGCAGTTCTGTAGAAAAGTGTTATAACAATCTAATTTTAATTTTTCTTATAAGTCACCCTATTTGCTTCCTGTATGACAAAGGACTATTTTCTTTTCTTTAAAGTTAAATAACATTACTTAAGTATGTTTTGCTGTTGGTCATTCTGGATCAATATTATTAGTATGTGAATGCATTTTTAATATGCAATTATAAATCATTTATAGTATCTATTTAGAAAAACTTTTATTTTAATTATATTAAATATTTATATCTATTTTCTTGTTTTGGTTTTCTTTTTCAATGATGTATAATATGTCAGATATACTTTGTTTAGCTTTAACATTTAACACTTTTTCTTAATTATTCATTGCCTATTTTATTTGTTTAATCCATTTCAACTTCTATTTCTCTTAAGGAATTAAGTGTTGCATGTATTTCTTCTTGTGTTGAAATTATTCTTCATTTCTGTAATAACTTTTTTCTTTATTTCTTATTCTTTCTGAGTTATTTTAAAAATCAATTTGAACAATTTTTGTGGGTACACAGTAGGTGTATATATTTATGAGGTATGTGAGATGTTTTGGTATAGGCATGAACATCATTATAAGCACAAAATGAGGAATGGGGTATCCATCCCATCAAACATTTCTCCGTTGATTTACAAATAATCCAATTATACTTTTTAAGTTATTTTAATATACAATTGAGTTATCTATTGTAGTCACCTTATTGTGATATCAAATATTAGGTTTTATTATTTCTTTCTATTTTTTCTACCCATTTTTTGTAACCATTCTCACCTCCACCCCAGCCCCCCACTATACTTCCCAGCCTCTGGTAATCTTTTTCTATTCTCTATGTTTACAATTTCAATTGTTTTGATTTTTTAATTCCCAGAAATTAGTGATAACATGTAATGTTTATCTTTCTATGTCTGGCTTATTTTGCTTAACATAATGATCTCCAGTTCTATCCATGTTGTTGCAAATGACTGGATCTCATTCTACCTTTTATGACTGAATAGTATACCATTGTGCATATATACCGCAGTTTTTTTTTTTGTTTGTTTGTTTGTTTTTTTTTTTTTTTGAGATGGAGTCTCAATCTGTTGCCCAGGCTGGAGTTCAGTGGCGTGATCTTGGCTCACTGAAAGCTCCTCCTCCTGGGTTCAGGCCATTCTGCCTCAGCCTCCTGAGTAACTGGGACTCCAAGCGCCCGCCACCATGCCTGGCTAATTTTTTGTATTTTGAGTAGAGCCGGGGTTTCACCGTGTTAGCCAGGATGGTCGCAATCTCCTGACCTCATGATCCGCCCTCCTCGGCCTCCCAAAGTGCTGGGATTATGGGCATGAGCCACTGTACCCAGCCCACATTTTCTTTATTCATTCATCTGTTGATGGACATTTAGTTGCTTCCAAATAGTAGCTATTGTAAATGGTGTCGCAACAAACAAGAGTGCAGATATCTCTTTGATACTAATTTCTTTTCTTTTGGTTATATATCCAGCAGTGGTATTGCTGGAACATATGGTAGCTCAATTTTTAGTTTTTTGAGGAACCTTCAAACTGTTTTCCATAGTGATTGTTCTAATTTACACTCCTACCATAAGTGTACAAGCGTTCCCTCTTCTCCACATCTTTGCCAGCATTTGTTATTGCCTGTCTTTTGGATATATGCCATTTTAACTGGGGTGAGATGGTATTTCATTGAAGTTTTATTTGCATTTCTCTGATGATCAATGATATTGACCACCTTTTCATATACTTGTTTACCATTTGTTTGTATGTCTTCTTTTGAGAAATGTCTACTCAAATCTTCAACTAATTTTCTGATTGGATTATTAGACTTTTTTCCTATACAGTTGTTTCAACTCCTTATATATTCCGGTTATTAATCACTTGTCAGATGAATAGTTTGCAAATATTTTCTCTCATTCTATGGGTTGTCTTTTCACTTTGCTGATTGTATCCTTCACTGCACAGAAGCTTTTTAGCTTGATGTAATCCAACTTGTTCAGTTTTGCTTTGGTTGCCTGTGCTTGTGGATATTGCTCAAGAAATATTTGCCCAGAAAAATGACCTGGAGATTTTTCCCAGTGTTATTTTGTAGTAGTTCTGTAGTTTGAGGTCTTAGATTTACATTTTTTAATCCATTTTGATTTGGTTTTTGTATGTGATGATAGATAAGGGTCTAGTTTCACTCTTTGAATATATATATCCAGTTTTCCCAGTGCCATTTATTGAAGAGACTACCTTTTCCCAGTGTAAGTTCTTGGAACTATGTCAAAAGTGCTGGCGTTTTGTTGAGAATTTTGGCTCAGTATTTATTAGAAATATTGGCCTGTAGTTTTCTTTTCATTTTTTTATGTGTCTTTGTCTTATTTATATATGAGGATAATACTGGCCTTGTAGAATGATTTTGGAAGTTTTACCTCATCTATGTTTTCAGAGTAGTTTGAGTGAGATTGATATGAATTCTTCTTTAATGGTTTGGTAGAATTCAACACTAAAGCTATCAGGTGTCTGGCTTGTCTTTAGTAGGAGACTTTTTATTACAGCTTCAATAACGTTACTTGTTATTGGTCTATTCAGGTTTTGGATTTCTTCCAGATTCATTCTTGATAAGTTGTATGTATCTAAGAATATGGCAATTTCTTCTAGATTTTTTCAGTGTATTGACACATAGTTGCTCACAGTAGCCACAAATGATCCTTCAAATTTCTCTTGTATCAGTTGTAATGTCTCCTTTTTCATTTCTAATTTTATTTGTTTGAATTGTCCCTCTTTTTTTCTTAGTCTGGCTAAATGATTGCCAATTTTGTTTAACTTTTAAAAAAAAAAAACAATTTTTTTGTTTTACTGATCTTTTATAATTTATTTTAATTTCATTCATTTCTGGCCTGACCTTTATTATTTATTTTCTTCTACTAATTTTGGGTTTTCTAGTTTTTTGAGATGCATCATTGGACTATTGGTTTGAAGTTTTTCCTCTTTTTTGACATAGACATTTATAGCTATACATTTACTTCTACTTACTGTTTTTGCTGTATCCCATAGGTTTTGGTATGTTGTTTTTCCCTTATCACTTGTTTCAAACAATTTTGCCATTTCCTTCTTAATTTCTTTATACTGATCATTCAACAGCACATTGTTTAATTTCCATGTATTTTTATAGTTTATAAAATTCCTCTTGATATTAATTTTAGTTGTATTCCATTGTGGTCAGAAAAGATGCTTGATATTGTTTCAGTTTTGTTTTTAATGTTTCAAGACTTGTTTTGTCACCTAATATATAATCTATCCTTGAGAACCATCCATATGCTGAGGAGAAGAATATGTATTCTGCAGCTCTTGGATGAAATGTCCTGTAAATATATATTAGATTCATTTGGTCTATAGTGCACATTAAGTCTGACGCTTCTTTGTTGATTTTGTGTGTGGAAGATCTGCTCAATGCTGAAAGTGGGTTGTTAAAGTCTGCAGCTATTATTGTATTGGGGCCTATCTCTCTCTTTAAGTCTAATAATATTGCTTTATATATCTTGGTGCACCAGTGTTGGGTACATATATATTTCCACAATTGTTATAGCCTCTCACTGAATTGACTGCTTTGTCATTATATAGTGACCTATTTGTCCCTTCTGAAAGTTTTGGTTTTGAAATCTATTTTGTCTGATGTAAGTATGGCAAATCCTGCTCTTTTCGGATTCCATTGGTATGAAATATATTTTTCCATTCCTTTATTTTCAGTCTATGTGTGTCTTTCTAGGTGAAGTGTGTTTCTTGTAGGCAACGAATTAATTGCATTTGTTGAATGCTGAGTTCCCTCAACACAGCTATTTGGAATTCTCTGTCTAAAAGGTCACATATCTCTCTATCTCAAGGATTGGTTTCCTGGTGCTTTATATAATTCACTTGGTGAGGTCACATTTTCCTGAATTGTTGCTGATGCTACTAGATAGTTGTTGGTGTCCGGGCATGATAGAGTTAGGTATTTATTGTAGTCTTTACTGTATCAGTCCTTCTTGGGAAGGCTTTTTAGATAATTAAATGGACGTGGGTGTTGTGATCTAAACTGTATCTGCTTTAGGGGGCATCCCAAGGCAAGTAATGCTGTGGTCCTTGTAGACTTGTAGAGGTACCTTCTTGATGGTCTTGGACCTGATCCAGGAGAATTCTCTGGATTACCAGGAAGAGACTCTTATTATCTTCCCTTACTTTTTCCCAAGCATACAGAATCTCTTTGTTCTGAGTCACCTAAAGCTGGAGGTTAATTGACAGAAGAACCCCTGTGGCCACCACTACTATGACTTTGCTGAGTCAAACCTGAAGCTAGAATGGCACTGGGTCTTGCCCAAGGCCTGCTGTAACCACTGCTTGGCTACTGCCTATGTTCACTCAAGGTCCCGAGGCTCTACAATCAGCAGGTGGCAAAGTCAGCCAGGACTGTGAGTCAAAGACTAGAATGAAAAACCTTAGAAGTTTACCTGGGATTCTATTGCATTGTGGCTTACTCAAACCAAAAGATGCAGCTTAACCACTATTCTCTCTCATTTCCAAAGGCAGAGGAGCCTCACCTCACAGGCACTGCCTATGAGGAGTACTGCCTATGAGGAATACTGCCAGACTACTGCTGGTGTTTCCTTAATGCCTAAGGTCTCTTAAGTTGACTTGTCATGAATGCTGCCTAGCCTGGGACTCACCCTTCAGAGCAGTGGACTCCGCTCTGGCCCAAGGCAGGAACAGATATGCCATCCAAAATTACGTCCTGGAATTGAGGACTCTAAGAGCCTGGTGGGTGCCCTGCCCCTCTGTGGCTGTTCTAGTACTTAAGGTGTAAGACAAAGTCCCTTAATTTTTCCTCTGCCCTTTTCAAGTAGAAATTTTGCCCCACAGCCACCACAGCTGGTAATGTGCTGAGTCTCACCAGAGGCCAACCTCTCTCAGAGACTCACCCAAGGACCCTCAATGTGATACCTGGGCATTGCTGCTGGTTATTCAGGGCCCACGGGCTCTTCAGTTAGCAGGTGATGAATGCTGCCAGGACTGGGTCCTTTCCTTCAAAGTAGCAGGATCCCTTCTGTCCCATGGTATGGCTAGAAATGTTGTCTGAAAGATAGATCCTGGGTCGAGGTCTTCTCGCCTCCAACTAGTTCCCTATCTTGCTGTGGCTTAGCTGGTATACTAGATGCAAGACAAAGTCCTCCCCACGCTTCTTTCTCTCCTCTTCAAGCAGAAGGAAGGGGACTCTTTTAAAGCCTCAAGTTGTGCAGCCTGGGGTTAAGGAAGTGGTGATGCCAACACTCCCTTGGCTGCCTCAGCTAGCGTCTCAGTATTTTGCATGACCCTCAGTCCACTGTCTCTGGGCCTAGTTAAGCATTAAGATTTACCTAAGAGTTGCAGTCCTTATGTCCTAGACTGCCTTTCGAGTTTACTTGCAGTCACAGAGTGCTGTAGCCTTTGGTGGAGAGGTTTGCAGGCACTTGAGTTTTGAAAGCTGGGATTGGTGAGTCCCTTATAGCTTGGGCTGGTTTAAGTGCTCTCTCCCTGGGGAGGTGTCAGCCAAGTTTGGTCTGATTTTCCTTTCTGCTCTAACAGGACAGCACTGAGTTCAATGCCTCACAAATGTTCTGTTCTGCCTTGCCCGGTGCCAGAGACGTTCTCCACACCACGCTGCTCTTGCCAGGGTTTGGGGGATTGGTGTTTATGAGTCAGGACTGTCTTTTTCCATCTCTTCAATGTCTTTTTCGGTGACATGAAGTTAAAGCCAGATACTGTGAGTGCACACCTGATTTGAGGTTCTTGTGAAGGTGTATTTTTCTGTGTAGATAGTTGTTAATTTTGTGTCTTTGTGGGATCTTTCTATTCTGCCATCTTGCTCTGCCTCCTTTCTTTCTGAGTTCTTTTAACTCTGCGTTATTTTATTCTGCATAATTTTTTGAGGTTACATATTATTATTTTCATGTCTTTTGGCTAATTTCAAAAGAGTAAGTCATGTTTTTATATATTTTGTTGGTGTGGTTTATGTTATAATTTCATGGTGATGAAGGATGCTATTCTGCTCCTTATTATACTTTTTTTTTAACTTTCACATAAGATTTGAAATTTTCAAGTTCTTTGTTTATTTTGATATGAAATTTGTATTTCCAAACTTTCAGGAGTTATGAATTAGGCAGAAAATGTTGTACAAAAGTCAAATAATCTAATTCCCTGGGGAAGTTTTACTTGTTGTCTCTGTTTAACAGTTCAAAATAAGTAGCTTGTACTTTTGAGAAGCACCAATTCTGTTTTCCTCTTTCACTTATATTAATGTCTTCATTCTTCCTTTAACTGTATTGTTCTTGACCTCAAACTTGACTCAGTTTCCAGCAGTTTCTGCTTTTTGGGCAAACTTATGCAAAAAAAAAAAAAAAAATCCTGGTTGATCAGTTTCAAGAATTTTTATATGGCAACTCCAGCCTTTTTAGAACTTGCTTTCGGGCATGTGGACTATTAGTTCCAGTTTCTGATCACAAATTGACCACATGTTCTCCAGTGTATACTCAGCAATTTGGGGAATTTTCCGTTCTTTGATCCACTGGAAACTCTGTTGACTCTCTATGCTGTTCTCTTGCACTGACTCAGATAGTACACAGGTCTTCTCTTTTTCAATTGTTTGCTGCCATCTGCATGTTTGGCACTAGAGAAGCAACTTGTTATCTCCTTTTGTTGTCAATATTGTCCATGGATTTTTGTCTTTCCTATTCTATTGCTATCTGTCTTTTGTGAGAGGTTCCAGAAAAACTATTTAAAAAAAGCCATCGCTACAATTTTGAAGAATCAAAATAGGCAAAACTTCAAAAAAGTATAAATACAAATAAATTACTTCACACACATTGTCTTACAATAACATTGTTAGGAAAAGTGCTCTGGATGGAGACAAACATCGTATTTATAAATTCTGTATATTTCAATGCAAATAAGTAGAATTGTCAATGGTCTCCACTCATCAGAGTTTGTTATCAGCTTACCAGTTATTCCAGCACATGAGAATATTGATCTCATTTAAAAATAGCATTACAAAGAGAAGCTTCAGTTAAAATGTTTAGCAATTTTGAACTCATTAAGCATAAAATGGAAATTTGAAGAAAACTAGAAGTAACATTATTTAAAGATAAATAAACTCTACTGGAAAAAATACCCTAATTTTATAGTGGATATTACTTATCCATTGCTGTTATGGCTATGAAACTGATTAAAATATATGTAAATCAGTAGCAGGGGTCATATTTCTGCATACACTATTTTTAATATTCAGAGAAGCAATATTACATTAAAATTTTTTGCCTTGATATAAATTAATAATACTACCTTTAGGTATAGAAAAACTATTTAGAGGTCTATCAATATAAAGAAACCTATTTGTTGGTTAATAAGCAAGTGTTTCAAGTAATCATATAATCTTGAATAGTTTGAGTGTTCCCTTTCTTCTTAAAAGCATCTTCATTTGGAAGATAACTTATATGATTCCAGAAGTAATTAACAACAAGAAACTAGAAGGGTTAACAGATTAAAGACTACAGTAAAATGAAGTATACTGAAATGGGATTATTAGGACAAGAGAATTAAAAATATAAAAGTATGGTCAGAGAAGAATTTGCCTGGAGTTGAGATTTTGATACTTTGAGATTTTGATTTTTGCGTAGTTATTCATAACAGTCATGCCTTGGTTATAATTATGTAAATAAATGAGGTTACATATGATGGAGAAGAGATTTCAAAAGTAAGAAAGTCAACACACTCAAAAAACCTAGGATGTTGTATTGATGCTCATAGGAAGAGCCCTAGACATAAGACATGTCTAATATTTTTAAGGAATTATAAGTAACAGAAATTGTGTACAAAGCTTGTAGATTATAGTCTGATGACATATACTTCATTAGAGGTTATTTATTCTCTTGAAATGCACACATTTATCAAACATTAACGTTAAATAAATTTTCCATGTCAACTGTTATTGAACAACATGTGATTTGGAGGCTGTAAAAGGCAGAAGGTAAAAGAGAATGATGTTGCCACAAGACACACCTAATCTGAGATGAGGAAATGTAACAGAAAAACTTGTAGCCATGAGAATAAGAACAAAGACGCAGATAAAACTAGATTTAGAAAACTCTCTCAAACTGAGTATACAGTGCAGGTACCCAAATTTATTTAGGTGCTTGTTTTTTAAGCTTTCCTCATAAAGAGTAGTGTTTTATTTGCATGTATTCCACAGTTACTATTTGCTAAAACTTTACATTTATTAATTAACTCATAAAATTTAGTAAAATAAATAACTGGATTACCTCTTTGTAGGAGAACTAAAGTTTGGAGTAATTGTAATTTTTTTCCAATGTCATGTATATAGTAGAAGTTAGAACCTGGGTTAAAATTTATCACTGTTATATATTAGAGAGTGATTTATTATAATTATGTCATACTAACTATTCTTATTCACTTTGCTTTTAAAATTTAATTTAATCTTTTAAACTAAAGTGTTTCTAAGCAAACTTACACAATCTCTTACATTCTCCTTCCCTGGGATGTATGGACCAGCAATATGAACTCAATATACTAAAATATTAGTGATGTCATCAGAGGTGACAATTGCCCGAAAATAAAAAAGAACGCATCAGTTATTATTAGTTATAAGAGAATATTGATTGATACTAATTTTGAATCACAAAAATTAAATGACCTTTTATAAATACATATCACATAAGATAAAATAGTCTAGGTATTGTGGGGTAAAAATGTAAAATTACAAATTTGTGCAGATAAAGTTGTTATAAGCTGAATGGTGGAAACAAGAAAGGGGCACGAGAAAAGGAAACAAAAATATAGCAATGTATTGTTGTTACAGAATTTGTATATGTAAAATATGTGTAATATTAAAACACAAATAAAATGTAAATATAAATATCTATATTCAGTATTCTATGTTAATTCTACATGTAAAATAGAAAAATGTATAATGATAAAAATATACACAAATGCATTCATAATGAGCTCCATCACTTATTCCAAAGGATTATGATTACTTGAAAACTATAATAAATGCAATTCTACCAAATTGGAATGGGCTGTTTTTGGAAATTAGTTAGCTATGTACTCATCACTGAAGTTGACTTCCAAGTATATTATTTAATGGATAGTCACAGATAAATGTCAAATATGTGACTCTATAGATGTGATTTTTGTATGTCCAATTGTATTTTCCCAAATGATTTGTTTTGAATCTTTTGAAGATGTGTTACTCATCTTCACTTGAGGACTAATGACACAAGTGATGTTCACTGTAAGGGTACTTTTAAATGCTAGCTCTTAAGATCAGTCTTAACTCTTATAGCATTTGCACAATATGGCACTGATATATGGCACTTGAGAATTCTGAACATGTTGGGGGCTGCCTCACAAGCAAGTGATAAAAGCAAGGAGAAGTTGATTGAGCAAAGGGGGAAAAAAATGGGAAGTAGATGATTCTAAGGGCTGGTAAGTTTTTCAGAAAATTTCTTGAAGTTCTCTTGAGATGGGAGGAGTATTCAGTCCACTCTAACTGAAGAAAGGGTACTTCCAAATTATGACCTTTTTCATGTCGCACAGGGAGTTAGACTATATTAACTCTTTTATGTGTCACAAATGCATAAGGAAAGACTTTGCATGCACCCTCTCCCCTTTTTAATGTGGCCTTTTGCTACTATTTTTGTATCAATCGTGTTGAGGGTCAAATTCCCCTGAAAAAGCCTAGATTCATATTTTGCAGATGAATTTTAAGTTCCCTGTAAATCATCTCTCATTTCTTCAAAATTAAGCACCTGTTTATAGCCTACATAAACACATAATTCCCAATTTAAATTGAAGTTCTAAATGATGCTTTGTGGAGACAGAATAAAAGACATACCTATCTTTATTGAGCTCACTTTAAATTCATTATTACTAGCATGATGCCGTCCCTCAGTTCTGCTGGAAACTGTCCTGACTTTCTCAGGTCCATGCATCTCCCACTTTCTCAAATGATGACTTTACCTCTATATTCCCTTAATCTAATATTGCTGATTCTTGTTTCACTGAGAAAAGATAATTAACATTTACAGAGAAATGTTACAAACATCCTCAACATTACATTTATCAGCCTATATATGGACCCATATTATTAACTTTCTCTTCTATTACTAAAGATAAATGATTTCTGCCCCCACCTAAGATCATACTTTTATACTTTCTACCTATACCCTAGATCTCATGCTCTATAGGATCATCAAGGACATTGCTCCAAAAACACTTCCCCTTTCTCACCCATTATGTAGTTCTCCTTTCTTGTTGGATTATTCCAAAAGTTTATGTATTTGTTTCCTAGGGATATCATAACAAAGTACCAACACTGAGTGGCTTCAGAGACACAATTTATTTTCTCACAGCTTTGGAGGCTAGAAATCTGAGAGTAAGGTGTGGGCGGTTTTGTTCTAAGACATCTCTCTTTGGCTTGGCTTGTAGATAGCAGCCTTCTTCCTGTGTCATCATTTTTTCTCTGTACATGTACATGTCTATGACCAAACTTATTTCTTTCTTTCTTTTTTTTTTTTTTTTTTTTCTGAGTTGGAGTCTCTCTGCTGTCACCTGGGCTGGAGTGCAGTGGCACAATCTTGGCTCACTGCAACCTCCGCACTTCCTGGGTTCCAGCAATTCTCCTGCCTCAGTCTCCGGAGTAGCTGAGATTACAGCATCCACCACCAAACCTGGCTACAGTATGTAATACTTGATGATAAATGACCATGTTACTTGTTTGTGTATTTACATACATTTTATCATTATCTTAAAATGTAACCCTACTTGTAAATATGTCAACTGTGAAACAGCTTCAGGCAGGTCCTTCAGGAGGGATTCCAGAAGAAGGCATTGTTATTATAGGACATGACGGTTCTGTGTGTTTTATTGCCTCTGAAGGCCTTTCGTGGGACAGGATGTGGAAGTGGAAGGTGATGATATTGGTGATGTTGACTCTGTGTAGGTCTAGGCTAATGAGTGCCTTTGTGTCTTAATTTTTAACAGACAAGCTTAAAAAGTAAAAAATGATAAAATTTTTAAAAATGGAAAAAAGCTTACAGAGTAAGGGTATAAAGAAAGAAGATACCTTTGTACAGCTGTACAGTGTGTTCATGTTTTATGCTAAGTGTTATGAAAGTGTTTTAAAAAGTTTTTTAAAAAGTGCATAAAGTGAAAAGGTTACAACAAGCTAAGTTTAATTTGTCATTGAAGAAAGAACTTTTTTAAAATAAATTCACTGTAGCCTCAGTGTACAGTGTTTATTAGGTCTACAGTGATGTACACTCATGTCCTAGGCCTTCACGTTCCCTTAGCCCTCACTCACTCACATACTCAGAGCAACTTGCAGTCTTGCAAGCACCATTCATTGTAACTGCCCTATACAGGTGTATCATTATTTATCTTTTATAACATATTTCCACTGTATCTTTTCTATGTTTAGATACAAACACCATTGTGTTTCAATTGCCTATAGTATTGAGTACAGTAACATGCTGTACATGTCTGTAGTCTAGGAGCAATAGGCTATACCATATAGCCCAGATGTGTAGTAGGCTACACCGTGTAGGTTTGTGTAAGCACACAATAATGTTTCCTGAAGTGCGCAACACAATCACCTAATGACATTTCTCAGAATGTGTCCCCATTGTTATGTGACCCATTACTGTATTCACCAGCAAGGGAATTGTTGGGCATATGGTAATTCTGTGTTTAACTCTTAAAGAAACTCTTCAATTGTTTTCTACCTTGGCTCCCCTGTTGTACATTCCTAGTAGCAACATTTAACAGTTATAATATTTCCACATACTTCACACTAGTTATTTTCTTTGTATGTAAATAACTATGTATCTGCATGTTAGTAGATGGGAAATGGTATCTCATTGTGGTTTTGATTTGTATTTCTCCAATGGCTTATGATGTTGAGTATCTTTTACATGTATTTATTCACCATTTCTGTATCTTCTAAGGAGACAAGTCTATTTATATATTTTTCCCATTTTAAAACTTGGTTATTTGCTTTGTATTGTTAATTTGTCAGAGTATTTTATATATTCTTGTACTAGACCCTTATCAGAAATATGGTCTGTAAATATCTTCTCCCATTCTATGGTTGACATTTAGCTTTCTTGGTGTCCTATGATGCTCACTTTTTTTTTTTTTTTTTAGACAAAGTCTTACTCTGTCACCCAGGTTGGAGTGCAATGGCACGATCTTGGCTCACTGCAAGCTCCACCTCCTGGGTTCAAGCGATTCTCCTGCCACAGCCTCCGAAGTAGCTGGAACTACAGGCACATGCCACCATGCCCAGCTAATTTTCCTATATTTGTAGTAGAGACAGGGTCTCACCACATTGGCCAGGCTGGTTTTGAACTCCTGACTTCATGATCCCCCTGCCTCAGCCTCCGAAAGTGCTGGGATTATAGGCGTGAGCCACTATGCCCAGCCAAGTTATAAGTTTCTACTGAGCACCATTGCCACTCTTTCCTGTACATTTTTTATATGTCATGCTTTGGTTTTTCTTTATTTCTAAGTATTTTCTCACACACACACACACACACACACACACACACACACACACATAGAGAGAGAAGCACACATATATGTATATACACACAAATATATTCTTAAACTTTCAAGAATCTATAAGGAACTTAAACAATTAAATAAGCAAAAAATAAATAACTCCATTAAAAATTGGGCAAAAAACACAAACAGATTTATCTCAAAAGAAATGACACAAGTGGCCAAGAGACATGAAAAAATGCTCAGTATCACTAATCAGCAGAGAAACGTAAATCAAAACCACAAAAGGACATTCTTATGCCACTCAAAATGGCTATTAATAAAGTCAAATGTAATAGATGCTGGCGAGGCTGTGGTGAAAAGGGAATGCTTATACACTGTTGGTGGGAAGGCAAATTAGTTCAGCCCCTGTGGAAAGCAGTTTGGAGATTTCTCAAAGAGCTTAAAACAGAACTAGAATTCAATTTAGCAGTCCCATTACTGGGTATATACCCAAAGAAAAATAAATCAGTCTAGCAAAAGGACACCTACCCTCATACGTTCATTGCAGCACAATTCACCATAGCAAAGACATGGAATCAAACTAGGTGACTATTGATGGTGGACTAGATAAAGAAAACTTGGTACATATGCACCATGGAATACTATGTAGCCATAGAAAGAATAAAATCATTCACTTTACAGCAACATCGATGGAGTTGGAGTTCATTATTCTAAGCATTTTCTAATTTGTTTGTGGGACCTATGATTATTTCAAAATGTGTTTTTAAATGTTCACATATTTCTGGGCGGAGCAAGATGGCCGAATAGGAACAGCTCCA
>NC_045436.1:22042943-22126117 GCF_002776525.5 Piliocolobus tephrosceles | reverse complement strand
AAAAGAAAAGAAAAGAAACCATCCTGGCTAACAAGGTGAAACCCCATCTCTACTAAAAATACAAAGAATTAGCATGTGCCTGTAGTCCCAGCTACTCGCAGGATGAGGCAGGATAATTGCTTGAACCTGGGAGGCAGAGGTTGCAGTGAGCCGAGATCATGCCACTGCACTCCAGCCTGGGCGACAGAGCTAGACTCCGTCTCAAAAAAAAAAAAAAAAATTCAATATTAATATACTATATTTTAACTAAGCTGATCTAAAGCTCCCTCTTTTTTAAGTTCTTAAAATTAAATTTAATTTTCACTCTTGAAGCACTTGTGTACAGTATCTTTAAAGATCTAAGACTTCGAGTCCTGTGCATTTATACCAAACATTTTTAGAAAAAAAAATTATGTAATTCTTTGCTAGTCCCTTTTATGCTCAATGTAACAATAAAATAGACATAAGTATCAGCATATTAAAATGATTAAAAATAACAGGAGTATTAATTATATTGCCATCGCTGAGGTATAATACATGTAATAATAAGTATAGTACACACATGAATAAGAAACAAGAAAATAACAACAGAGATAAGCCAGGCCTGAAGAATGAAGAGTAATAAGTTAATCATACATTGCAATTACTGATTTAAGAGAGAGAGGAAACATTTTGCTGGCAGATATTGTAAGATGGATGATTTCTAATTTGATACTAAAATGAATAAAAATATTACTTTTCAAGTGTGGTTAATGTAAGCATGGTCACTTATGAGTGGGAAGATAAGTATCTCTTGTAATAAACAGGTAACCATATAGAATTATAATACTTGCAATCACCCAGAGAGTAGTTTTGTAAACAGAAAAAAAAATAACAAATTTATTGCATTAAAAATCACTATAAAAACTTAATACCTTTATTCCTGCTGTCAGGAGCAGAAAGAATGAATATGTATGACTAGGTACTATTGAATAACCTGTTTAAATGAATGTAGCAAATCATTTAAATGCTCCAGGGTTTTCTTTTTATTACCGCAAAGTCATCTACGTACATAGGCAATTGAGTTATGTCAGCTCAAGCAGTGTGCATTTTTATATCATCAAAAGAACAATTTAGAGTGTACATTTTTACCTCTTTATTGTAGGGATAACAGCATGACAGTATGATTTTAGAATATTCTGTTCAAACTTGCTCTAGGTTGGTTAGATAGTAAAATATTACCTACACGATTAACACAAAACCTATAGAATTGTATTAATCACCATGTATCAGAAAATAAAAGAAACATAAAATTATTTATGCAAACAGAATAATATCATACTAAACACATACACCAATAAGATCTTGCTAAGATCCCAGTGGGAGCAGAATTGAAGTGCAGAGTTTAACAAAAAGTATTAACTTCCTACAAAATGTATTTCTAAAATATTTTCCTAAGAAAGCTTCCTTGGGAAAGATCATTAAATAAGTACTTGTACTTAAAAAATGCTTATATATAAGGATATAAACATTGTATTCTGGGATAAAAAAAAAGTAATGTTAAAATGAACAACTGAATGCTCCACCTTCCAAATAATAACAAATATAATACTGAGAAGAGTTTAGGAAACTCGAATGAAACAAGCTCTGCTCAAGTGTATGTTTTTCCCATACATTATAGTCAGGGAAAGGAGAAGCCTTGTTGCTGTTCTTCAGTGCCTGGCAGCCAGGTTGGGGGTGACAGGTATACTACATACCCCTCATGCCTCTCACCAGCTTCTGGGTTATTTGCATAAATAAATACCTAAATTTTAAATTATGCTGATATTTATTATGTTAAAATATTGACAAAATAAATATTTTAAATAATAAACTCATTTGTTTTGTGTGATTGATTAAAAAACATTGTTTTTATTGACTTTGTCAAAGATCAGTTGGCTGTAGATGTGTAGAGGCTTTGTTTCTGGGTTTTCTATTCTGTCTTATTGATCAGTGCATCAATTTTCATACAAGTGCCACACTGCTTTCTTACTGTAGGCTTGTATTATAATTTGAAGTCAGGTAATGTGATGCTTCCAGGTTTGTTTCTTTTGCTCAGGATTGCTTTGGCTATCATTGGTCATTGGTCATTTCATTTGGTCATTGAAAAGTAGATACTTACCAATTATGATTTACAATAAGAGTATATTATAGTATATTGCATTTATTTTTAATATTTGATAATATGATGTATCATTAATATCTAACTAGTTTTTATATTTTATAGATTTAGGGAGTATGGTGGCAGTTTTGTTACCTAGATATATTACATAGTGGTGAAGCCATTACCTAAACAGTGTACCTTGTACTGATTAGGAAATTTCTTATCTCTCACCTGCTACCCACTTTCAAACCCTTTAAAATTCTCCAGTGTCTATTATTCCACACTCTACGTCCATGTGTACACGTTATTTAGCTACCTACCACTTATAAGAGAACGTTTGCTATTTGTCTTTCTGTTTCTGAGTTATTTCACTTGTGATAATGGCCTCCAGATGTATTCCTATTGCCACAAAAGACATGATTTCATTCTTTTCTGTGACCAAGTAGTATTCTATGGTATATTTGTACCTCATTGTCTTTATCCAGTCATCTGATCATGAACACTTAGGTTGGTTCCACATATTTGGTATTGTAAAGAATGCTATGATAAACATATAAGTGCAGGTATCTCTTTGATATAATGATTTCTGTTCCTTTGGGTAGATACCCAATAGTGAGATTACTAGATCAAATAGTATTTCTATGCTTAGTTCTTTGAGAAGTGTCCATACTGTTTTCCATAGTGGTTGTACTAATTTACACATCACCAACAGTGTATAAGCATCCTTTTTTTTTCTCTGTATCCTCACCAACATCTATTATTTCTTGACTTTTTAATAATAGCCATTCTGACTGCATAAGATGGTGTCTCATTTTGGTTTTGATTTGCATTTATTTGATGATTAGTGAAGTTGAGCATTTTTTAATATGCTTCTTGGCCATTAGTGTGTCTTCTTTTGAAAAAAAAAATGTCTGTTCACATCCTTTTCTCACTTTTTCTTTTTTTTTTTTTTTTTTTTTGAGACGGAGTCTGGCTCTGTCCCCCGGGCTGGAGTGCAGTGGCCGGATCTCAGCTCACTGCAAGCTCCGCCTCCCGGGTTTACGCCATTCTCCTGCCTCAGCCTCCCGAGTAGCTGGGACTACAGGTACTCGCCACCTCGCCCAGCCAGTTTTTTTGGGTATATTTTCATTTTTTTTGTATTTTTTTAGTAGAGACAGGGTTTCACCGTGTTAGCCAGGATGGTCTTGATCTCCTGACCTCGTGATCCGCCCGTCTTGGCCTCCCAAAGTGCTGGAATTACAGGCTTGAGCCACCGCGCCTGGCCCTTTTCTCACTTTTTAATGGGGTTATTTGGTTTTGTTATTGTTGTTGAGTTGTTTAAGTTCCTTGCAAATTCTGGATATTAACCCTTTGTCATATGCATAGTTTACAAATATTTTCTCTTATTCTTAGGTTGTCTGATCACTGTTGATTATTTCTTTTGTTGTGCAGAAGCTTTTTAGTTAAACTGAGTAAAGTTGGTCTATTTTTGTTTTTGTTGCATTTGTGTTTGAGGACTTAGTCATTAATTCTTTGCCTTGGCCAAAGTGCAGAAGAGTTTTGTCTAGGTTTCCTTCCAGTATTTTTATAGCTTCAGGTTTTAGTAATACATTTAAGACTTTACCCCACCTTGAGTTAACTTTTCTATGTGGTAAGCAATAGAGGTTCAGTTTCATTCTTCTGCATATTGCTGACCAATTTTACCAGCACTATTTTTTAAAGCAGGGTTTTGTTTCCCTAAAGTGTGTTTTTACTGACTTTGCCAAAGATCAGTTGGCTGTAGATATGTGGAGGCTTTTTTTTCTGGGTTTTCTATTCTGTCTTATTGATCAGTGCATCAATTTTCATACAAGTGCCATGCTGTTTTCTTACTGTAGGTTGTATTTATAATTTGAAGTCAAGTAATGTGATGCTTCCAAATTTCTTTCTTTTGCTCAGGATTGCTTTGGTTATTTTGGGCTTTTGTTGTTGTTGTTGTTGTTCTATATGAATTTTCGTATTGCTCTTCTAATTCTATGAAAAAATGATACTGATATTTTGATAGGAATTGCACTGAATCTGTAGATTGTTTTGGGTAGAAAGCTCATTTTGATATTACTGATTTTTCCAATCTATGAGTACGAAAAGTTTTTTCATATGTTTATGTCATCTACAATTTATTTCACCAGTGCTTTAATTTTCTTTGTAGAGATTTTTCACCTCCTTCCTTTAATTGTATTCTTAAGTATTTTATTTATTTGTTTGTTTTGTCATATTTGTGAATAAAATTGTCTTCTTGATTTGGCTCTCAACTGGCTTGTTATTGGTGTATAGAAATGCTACTAATTTTTTACATTGATTTTGTATCCTGAAAGTTTAGTGATTTTTTAATCAAATCTAGGAGTCTTTTGGAAGAGTCTTTAGGGTTTTCTAGGAATAAGATCACATCATCAGTCAGTAGATAATTTGACTGCCTTTTTTCTTATTTGGATTCCTTTCCTCTCTTTCTCTTGTCTGATTTATTTGGTGAGGATTTCCAGTAACATGTTGAATAGGAGTGGTGAGAGTGGACATCTTTGTCTTGTTTCAGTTATTGAGGGAAATGCTTTCAACTTCTGCCCATTCAATATGATGTTGGCCGTGGGTTTGTAAGAAATGGCTGCTATAAATTTTTTGGTATATTACATTGCTGTTTAATTTCTTGAAGACTCTTTTCAAGAAGGGATACTATCTTTTTCTTTTTCTTTTTTTTTTTTTACTTTAAGTTCCGGGATACATGTGCAGTTTGCGCGATTTGTTACGTAGGTATCCATGGTGGTTTGCTACACCTATCAACCTGTCATCTAGGTTTTAAGCCCAGCATGCATTAAGTATTTGCCCTAATGCTCTCTCTCCCTTTGCCCCCCAAACTCCAACAGGTCCTGGTGTGTATTGTTCCCCTCCCTGTACCCATGTGTTTTCATTGTTCAACTCCCACTTATGAGTGAGAACACGTGGTATTTGCTTTTCTGTTCCTGTGTTAGTTTGCTGAGAATCATGGCTTCCAGCTTCATCCATGTCCCTTCAAAGGACATGGTCTCATTCTTTTTATGGCTGCATAGTATTCTATGGTGTGTAAGTGCCACATTTTCTTTATCTAGTCTATCACTTATGGACATTTGGGTTGGTTCGAAGTCTTTGCTATTGTAAATAGTGCTGCAAAAAGGATACATGTGCACGTTTCTTTGTAGTAGAATAATTGATAATCCTTTGAGCATATAACCAGTAATGGGATTGCTGGCTCAAATGGTATTTCTGGTTCTAGGTCATTGAGGAATCACCATACTGTCTCCCACAATGGTCAAGATAATTTACACTCCCACCAACAATATAAAAGCATTCCTATTTCTCCACAGCCTTGCCAGCATCTATTGTTTCCTAACTTTTTAATAATCACCATTCTGACTGGCGTGAAGTATCTCAGTTTCAAATGCAGAAATCACCCACCTTCTGCATTGGTCTCGCTGGGAGCTAGAGACCAGAGCTGTTTCTGTTCGGACATTTTGCCCCCTCCACCGGGATGCTACATTTTTAATGCTTTTTCTGCATCTATTGAGGTGATTACATGGTTTCTGTTTTTAATTATGGGGTGAATCACATTTATTGATTTGCATATGTTGAATTGTTCTTAGATCCCTGAAATAAGATGCCTCTGATCATAGTGTATTATGTTTTCAATGTGCTGTTGAATTCAGTTTGATAGTATTTTGTAGAGGATGTTTCCATCTATATTCATCAGGAATGTTTGTCTGTGATTTGCTTTTTTTTTTGTTGCATTCTTGCTGGCCTTGATATCTGGGTGATACGGGCTTCATAATATGAGTCAGGGAGGTTTCCCTTCTTTTTAATTTTTTGGAGCCATTTCAGCAGAATTGATATCAGCTCTTTGTACATCTGGTAAAATTCAGCTATGAGTACATCCGGTCAGGGGCTTTTTATCAGTGTTGTTGCTGGAGTATTTTTTTGCTTGATTCAATCTTACTAGTTATTATTAATCCAGTCAGCATTTCTATTTTTTTTCTGTTTCAGTACTGGGAGATTGTGTCTTTCCAGAAATTTATTTATTTCCTCCAGGTTTTCTATTTTGTGGTTGTATAGTTGTTCAGACTTTAAGTCTTGACGTTTGTAATAGTATTTCCTAAGAATGAAAATCCTTTCCTTTGGTTTGAAAATATGAGAATCTAATGTGGGATGAAAGAAGACTCTAAAGAAAGTAATCAAGTGAATCTACTAAAGGATGTTGAAAAAGATTACCAAAATAATATATCATACTAAATACTAAAAACAATTTTTATTATTTACATTTATTAATTGCATTCACACATTATGACTTTTATCCCTGATGTCGTATTTCTTGAGTAAATTTTTACTGTATACGTTAAAAATTCTAATTGCATTCAGACTTTCATATTAGTGATAAACTATTTTTGAGCAATTATAGTTTTAGTATTATATTGAGAAAAATAATTTTGTCAACTTACATAAATGAAAAAAGTAAAAATTATAAAAATATAGGCTAAGTTTTTGATTACATAGTTAATGCTAGTTTTAATTTTAATTTTTTTCAAGTGTCTTTTTCTTTAAATGTGTATTTGATTTAACAAGTTCAAACAAATTTTATATTATACCTTATTACCTCCTGAATAATTATCAGTATCAGAAACACATTAAAACTAAAATCCTGTTTTAAATGCACATATGAAATGTGAACTACATAGACATAAAATATACTCAATTATTTAAAAATTTGAAATCACTCTTATTGTATGCATTTTTATCATAAAATTTAGCATGAAAGTATTTAAAACATAGGTTCATATGAAAAATAATACCCCAGAATTTTTTGAAGTGGAAGACAATGACAAAGAGATTAATATTAACAATATTATTTGCACATTGATAATAGACAAGGCACTCTTCGGGAAGTTTTTTTTTTTTTTTTTTTTGAGAAGGAGTCTTGCTCTTTTGCCCAGGCTGGAGTGCAGTGGCCGGATCTCAGCTCACTGCAAGCTCCGCCTCCCGGGTTCACGCCATTCTCCTGCCTCAGCCTCCCGAGTAGCTGGGATTACAGGCGCACGCCACCTTGCCCGACTAGTTTTTTTGTATTTTTTAGTAGAGACGGGATTTCACCATGTTCGCCAGGATGGTCTCGATCTCCTGACTTCGTGATCTGCCCGTCTCGGCCTCCCAAAGTGCTGGGATTACAGGCTTGAGCCACAGCGCCTGGCCTTTGGGAAGTTTTTGATGAAATCATAGAATGATATGTACTTTGTACTCCTGGAGCTTATCACCTGGGAAAACTGGAAATTCGAAAGAAGCAAACATGTTTTCTCCTTAAAAATATTTCCAATGTTTGAAACCCATGTTCCTGGGCAATTTACTTTTGTTTTCTTACTTTTTTAGCTTGAAAACTTAAGTGAAACTTTTCTCCTGCAATAAGACATAGCAATTATTTTTATACTTTGGGAAGTTCATTAGCATTGAGAATTTATGTGGTAAATAAATCACATTTTTCCTCCTTAATTCAGAACCACTGAGAAATATGACACACAAAAAGGCGGAGACCCAAATGCTAACTTATTAGTGATACAGATTGAGAATATAGCTATTTGCCTATGGGCAGGTGGGCTTGCTCATAACCACTCCTGCATTAGGTGAACATTCTCTAATACTATAGGCCTTGTCCATGGGTGGAAACTACCTTGCAGAAAACGCTAGGAAATGGAGTAGTAGAGGATGCTTTAACAGCCAGTTTGAGTCCAAAACACAAACTGAAAAGGATAAAGCATGATGTTCAATGTTTTTCTCTCAAACTCACGGGTAAGGTATTTCACACTTTCCTGGGGTTACAGAGAGGGAGTGAGGTAGTACAGAAGGTAGAACGTTTGTCACTTTTTTTTTTTTTTATGGCTAGTAGTTGAAAAGAGTTCTCTGTATAGAAATAGTATAAGTGAAGATTAAAACCTATCACACAGTTACTCTTTCAATATATTGGAATCCTATTAGAATGTTTCATCCTTTTTCATTCATTAGTTGCCATTATACAGGTACAACTGCTAGAGTCCCACATTCATTTGAAAACAAAATTATCATAATTTTTATACTCACTTATTAGAAAATGTGAACTTTTGCTTAGAGCCCAGATCAAAGTGGTTGCGTAGCAGGGTATGTAACAAATCATAGTTTGTATCACGGTGAGACAGAAATCATCTCACAAATGTCATGATGCCAAATTTTGATATTGTTTTATAGCTAATGCTTAACATAGAATATTTCATATTTTTCATTCCTATTGTGAGAACTACAGCTTAAATCAAAGAGTGTAAACATAACATTTATCTATTTTTAAACAAACATTACTGATAATTGTTTCTTTTGTGTAAAGGAACACAAATCTTCTTGTCACTGAATTGTATAAACCATCTTCCAGTCTGGTGAGAGTCTATTATTAGCACATCCAATGCAGAAAGTGTCTTACTTTAGTCAAAGAATTATAGAAACTTGGATTTGGAAGGACATTAAGGATCATTTCATCTAAATCCTGCATTTTACTAATGAGGTCCAGAAGTCTAGACAAGTCAGTTGATTTTCACAAGGTGAGATCTAAATTCATAATAGGCTAAGACTAGAACTCCCTTTTCCTTGCTCATTTGTTCACCGTCAAGGCTATATTTCAGACTGTTCTTTCTCTGTGTAGTTCCAATATGCACAAATTTGTTATCACAGCTTAGGTACATGACACCAATTGCCAACAACATGGTTCCATTTTCAGTTTCCACGGTCTATGAAGTGTGAGTATTTGCATAAAGTGCAAAATTCACTGTCGGCCTTTTCATCCACTAATCAGTAAATAAATAGTAAATGAGAACCATAGCCGAGGACAGACTTTCAAAGTCTGGTAGTGCTTGTTCCTGTGGATCTCTTACCTAATGCATTCACAGATAGCACAGTGCATAGCTGTATTGCCTCGTTTACCCCCAGTGATAAATCCATGTGGCATTTTACAACAACAACGACAAAAAGTATAATCAAGGGAGGGAATGGTCCAACAAAGACAAAAATGCAGCAAAGGAAAAAAAAAAAAAAAAAAAAACAAGAATGCTGGAAGTGAAATTGATTACGATTAGGAGATTAAAAAATGGCAATAGCAAAGCGATGCTAGGAGGAAACCCGGGTCTGTGTGAAATTATGTACAGATCACATTGACAATGTACAACGAATAGAACAAAGTAACATCTCTTTAACATCTTTTATTTTATTCGCCCTAGGAACAAAAAGTTGTGTGTGGTCAAAGCGGAGTGTTTACTTCTTGTGTTAGGTGGAATAGTGACTTCCCAAAATGTCAATGTCCTAAGTTTTGCAACCTGTGAACATGTTACTTTGCATGGCAGAAGGTACTTTGCAGATGTAATTTAATTACAAACCTTGAGTAGAGAGCATATCCTGAATTATCCAGCTGGGCCTAATGTAATAATAAGTTTTGTTTTTTGTTTGTTTGTTTGTTTTTTGAGACGAAGTCTCACTCTTTCACCTAGGCTAGAGTGCAGTGGCACTATCTCGGCTCATTGCAAGCTCCGCCTCCGGGGTTCACGCCATTCTCCTGCCTCAGCCTCCCGAGTAGCTGGGACTACAGGCGCCCGCCACCACGTCCGGCTAATTTTTTTGTATTTTTAGTAGAGACTGAGTTTCACCCTATTAGCCAGATCTCGATCTCCTGACCTCATGATCTGCTCACCTCGGCCTCCCAAGGTGTTGGGATTGCAGGCCTGAGCCACTGCCCCCGGCCAATCACAAGATTTTTATAGGAAGAAGACAGAAGGTGACAGTCAAAGAAAGCTTAACAAAGTGACTGCATCTTATCGTATGCTCTTACAAATGAATAATCTTCCACAGCAAGCTTAGAGGGAAATGTGACTATGGAAGACTGGTCAGAAAGATGCAATGTTAACTAGCTTTGAAGATAAAGGGGTAGGGTAGAGCCAAGGCATATCAGCAGCCTCTAGGAGCTGAAATAGGCCACGAAACAGATTCTTCTTTCCTAGAGTATCCAGAAAGGAACCCAGTCCTGCCCACACCTTGATTTTAACCAGTTGAGAACTGTGTCAGGCTTCTAACTCACAAAAGCATAAAGATGATAAATTTGTATTGTTCTAAGCCTCCAAATTTTTGGTAATATGTTACTGCAGCAACATAAAACTAATCCCCTTTCTTTGAATTGCACATATTATGGCTGACACTTTTATTATATGGTGAAAGTAACTTTGCAGAATCTAAATAGAATGTCAGTGGAGCTAAAGAATGATTAGTTTACTAGGGAATGTTGACACTGTTGCCATTCCAGTTCCAAGAACTTAGTGAAGGCAGATTTATTTACAGAAATGAGGAAAGTGTGAGAGGATGGAGATGCCCAAGAGGAATTGACCAGCAAAATCACACTAGAGAAACTTTCAGACACATTTGATGACATTAAAAGCTCAAGGAATGAGAAATACCAGGTGCATATCTACTCTTAAGAAGAAAGAAGTCTAAGAATTCACCAAGGCACAGAAACATTATGAATAAGATTTGTGATAAGAAGGTAACACTATTCAAACTACTTGTGATAAGTCTTTTACAAAGAAATATAATATTGAATTCTCCATATCTAATACTTTAAAACACAATATTCCAAATAAATGCTAGTTTTTTTTTATTTTTTATTATACTTTAAGTTCTAGGGTACATGTGCATAACGTGCAGGTTTGTTACATATGTATACTTGTGCCATGTTGGTGTGCTGCACCCATCAACTCGTCAGCACCCATCAATTCGTCATTTATATCAGGTATAACTCCCAATGCAATCCCTCCTCCCTCCCCGCTATAAATACTAGTTTTACTGCTTGTTTCATTTCCGTATACATTTGTAGTTGACAGAGAGTTTTAAAAATGTTGACATATTTGCAAAAGTATTGGAACAATCGTATGTTCCATAACACTCGTACTATTATTATTATTGATAATTATGACCATTTGGCACAGTCCTAGCTTGCATGATCCTTTTGAAGATCTTGCATTACCATGCAAAGCAAGGGCTGCCTGTATTTGACTGTGTGAATATAACACAATTCGTTTTTCTGTTTGCTTCCTGATGGACACATGGGTTGTTAATAGTGTTGCTGTGATCTTGCTTCTATATATATTTTAGTGAACAAATGTGTATATTTTTCTTCATACATACTAGAAGGTGAATTGTCAGGATAGAAGATATGAATTTTTAGATTTAGTACAAACTGCCAGGTAAAACCTTCCAAAAGAGTTATATTAACATTTACAAATTTATATTAACATTTTTATTAGTCCATTTTCACATTGCTGATAAAGACATATCCAAGACTGGGCAATTTACAAAAGAAAGAAGTTTATTGGACTTACAGCTCCACATGACTGGGGAGGCCTCACAGTCATGGTGTAAAGTGAAAAGCACGTCTCACATGGTGGCAGATAACAGAAGAGAAACTGTGCCAGGAACCTCCCATTTTTAAAACCTTCAGATCTCAGGAGACTTATCTCACTATCATGAGAACAGAACAGCACAGGAAAGACCTGCCCCCATGATTCAATTACCTCCCACTGTTCCCTCCCATAACATGTAGAAATTCAAGATGAGATTTGGGTGGGGACACAGCCTAACCATACCAATATTATAAAAATATACTAATATATGATATTATCACTGTATATAAGTATATAAACTTGTATTTATATAAGTTGACACTACTTCACCTTAATTCCAAAATTTGGCATTGTTAGCCTTATTTTTTTTACCATTTAGTTGAGTATAAAGGTGTATTTATCATTGCAGTTTAAATTTGCATTCACCTGAAGATTCAATCCCATTTTCTTTGTCTTTTGACTATTTTGTTTTCTATTTAGTTATCTTTCAATTTATTTATTTGTGGAAGTTTTAAAATATGGTATAGTTTTTTATATTGTCTAGCTCTTTTATAATCTATGAATTATTATTCATATGATATTTTTTCTACCTCATTTCTTGCTTTCTCCCTTACCAAAGGATATCCTTTGATGAATAGAAGTTTTACGTTTTTATGTACTCGACATTTTAATCTATTTTTTTGCCAAGTGCCTTTTTAAGTTTATAAACTTTTTTTCACCCAAAGTAATGGCATTCGTAATGGTATTCTTTTATTTTTTAGTAGAAGCATTACAGTGGATTTTTTTTTCAGATTTATATCTACAATTCATCTTGAAATAATGTTAGTATATATGGTAATGTGACAGTAAACATTATTTTTGTTTTTTCCACGTGTACATCCAATTGTTCCACTAACATTGTTCAAAAGACCATCTTTTCCCAACTGATGTGCCAGTTTCTCTCTTGAGTTATTCTATCCGCTGATCCCTCTTCTCTTCACACGATGACTACCCACACACTCCTTCTGTAAATCTTCTTTTTCATTGTCCTGTAAGGTTTTAGGCTTGCCTGTTTTACTTAATCTGCAACAGAAGCCTCATGATTAGGCAAAATAAACTTAGTAAATATGCATTACTAAGTAAATGCCTTATACTTAGCAGAGCTTAAAATTATTCTTAGAAGCAGACCCTGAGATCTCAAACAATTGAGAAAATACGGAGATGGGAGATCTTTATTCTTACATGGGGAAATAGGAGATATTTTTAAGAGAAGATGGGGAGTGAGTTGAGGCTGGAAAGTCAGGCGGAATTTTAACAGGCAAATAAGAAACTAGCAATTTCAGAAGAGGGGGTAACTTGAGTACAAGCAGAAGGTGATAAAGCTGTTTATGTGAGAGAGAAAAATGGATGTGACAAAACCATGAAGGAATGTGCATTTTAGGATGTGTGTGTGAGTGTATGTGTGAGAGAGAATGTGTGTGTGCATATGTGTACATGCGAGAGACAGTGTGTGTGCATGTGTGTGTGTGTATTTTTGTGCATGTGTATGTTTGGGTTGAGTACTAGGTTATAAATCTAAGAGGACAACACATTACCAAGTTCTAAAACTGGGAAATTATGCTTTGGAGTGAATGCAGAAAAAAGTACATTGAAGTATGGGAAGAAAATATTAGATGTTTTGATCTAAATATGACATTGAATGTTACTAGTGTTCAATATTTGCTTTAGCCAGTGGCATCTTCCATCTTTCATAAGTCAATGAGAGGACTCAAGGTTTCCTGAGAGAAGGATGAAGTTCACATGAGGAAGAGGAATTGTCAGTGGCCCTTGGATTTCTGGCTTTGTTTCTGGTTAGTGTCATAATTTAACAAAGACGTACTTGGTTAAAGTGAATTTAAAAATTTTGTTGTCTAGTTTTAACTGAATTAATGTTTGCAAAAAAAAGGCATATGGTGAAAATTATCCCTGTAAAGAAATAAAAGATGGAAAATACTGTCAATCACAAAAATTAAGGCAAACAAAAAGACAGGGGTATAGAGTTACCCTTTCACACCTAGGAGCAGCTCTTTTCAGATATTTATTACATACATCAATTATAATCTAATCACCTTTGCAAGTGAGAAAAATACAAAAATATGTCATCTAGAAGATTATTAAAAATATGAGTTACTTTCTGTTTTCAACAGTTAAACTTTCCCTGCTTTTTGTTCTGTGAGAGATCAGCTAAAAATACTATGTCATCATGACCAGCTTACTTTAAACTTAAGCATCCAAAGTCTGAAGGCAAACATTTTTATTTTTTGGTACATTTAGTCATGCAATAGTTAGTCCAAAACTTTATAATGTGTACTAAAGTGGATAACCAATGTTTAGGAACCTCAATTTACTACTTTAAAAAACGTGATTGAGAAAAAGGAATTCTGGCTGTGAGAAAAATAGCTGAAATGTGAAATGATAATCAGAAAATAATATTACAACAAATTAAATAAATTTACTGTTAGTATATTTTAACCAGAAGACATTAAGAATATAGTTGAATATTTGAAAAATCAAAGATCAGAAACATTAATACTGAATGGGAAGACTTTAGATAAACTCAATGAAAGTACATGTATATATGTGTGTGCATGTATGTGTATACATATATGAATGTACGCTTTCATTCAATATGCTGTCATTCAGTACACATACATATGCTTGTATATGTATATGTGTATACATATATATACACACACACACATATACATGCACAAGCACACACACACACATACTCACAAATTGTAGCTGCCTCATTCCTTTAAATGGCTGAAAATCATGTCCATGATTCACATAACAAGTTTGGGTTTGCTGAATATTTAAGGTATTTTCAACTTTTTATTACCTGTATTAGGAACAGACCTTATAGTTACTCTACATTGATGCATCTGTAACTAGTAAATTTGTCTTATCAAGCAAAGTATTAGCAAGTCTTTCATTGTCAGATATTTGCTGTGTACTCTGACTTTATAAATAAGAAAGTGATATTTCACTCCCTACTTGCTGGATCTGTCTCTCTGTTATTAAATCATTTTGTAATCAGACAGGAAGCTAGGGTTACTTATCAGCTACTTAAATTTCAGCATGAAATACATTCTTTAGATACACTGAAAAAAAGCAGTTTTCTCAGTTATCAAAGTTGAGGCTCAAAATAACAGTTGGAAAACACAGCCCTGGTGGGGACTCGATTAGGTGACTTCAGCCATGAGTAAAATGGGCCATTTAAGATTTGACTTTGAAAAGTTACTTGAGTTTATGGTGGCTTTATCGTGAGTGAGATGGTGCTTTTGGAAAAGGTAGGTAGGTATGTTTCTAACAGCTGAGTCTTAATGAATACAGAGTCAATGGAAAGTCAATGGAAAGTTTACCAAACCGGTATATGGCTTGATGCCTTTGTAAGTAGCCTGATGTGGCTTATGTTCATGACACAATACAGGTTGGCCTGGAGGTGCAGGTGGGGCAAAGACACTAAAAGTGATACTAAAAGCACACTGGAAGAGGGATTTCTAGTTCAGTTGAAGTCTCATGTCAAAAATGAAACAAAATTTTAGTAATATTTTTTAAACCATTACTTGTGTTTTTCAGCAAGATCTTCAAAATAACTAAGTTCCATATGGGTTAAAGAGCACCAGAATATGAAGTTGTATCCCTGAACTGTTAGTGCCATATTTTATCTATTTACTTTAATTTCACTACTTAAATTTCTTTTTTTAACCATTTTTCTAAATTTAATTTTTAAATTTTTATTTTATTTTATTTTATTTTATTTTTTTATTTTATTTTATTGAGACAGAGTCTAGCTCTGTCACCCAGGCTGGAGTGCAATGGCACAATCTTGGCTACTGCAACCTCCACCTCCCAGGTTGAAAGCGATTCTGCTGACTCAGCCTCCTTAGTAGCTGGGATTACAGGCAAGTGCCACCACGTCTGGCTAATTTTTTGTTTATATTTTTAGTAGAGATAGGGTCTCGCCATGTTGGCCAGGCTGGTCTCTAACTCCTGACCTCTTGTGATCTGCCAACCTTGGCCCCCCAAAGTGTTGGGATTACAGACATGAGTCACTGGGCCCAGCCAATTTTTACTTATTTTAAAAATTTGTTGGTGCCATATTTAGAAAGGCTGTGACAAAATGACTACTCAAAGTCCTCTTATATTGCACTCACATAGAAAGGAAAAAAGCAAAGGGTCTTATATTTGGGATCATTTATGAGGTTTTACTGTCTGTACTTTTTCTACGTCTACGTTTTTATTTTTCCGACATATTTTTCTATGTCTGTTTTATTTCACGAATATTACTGAACACGTTTGCAATAGTGAGGTGGGATTATGCAAAATATGTACAAACTCTCTTAAGTAGACCACTGATATACACATATATGTATACATTCACATCCTATATAATATTTGATCATCATAGAAAGCATATTGTACACTACTGTATTCCTTTTTGTTATGTCTTAAAATTTTTAACAAAGCTACTTTCTAAGTACCCTGGATGATTGCCAGATAATTCCTTGGTTGACTATTGGATAGCTCTGAGTTAAATGCTAAGTTGTGAATGTGGTAAGTGGTAAATTGACTTGATATTACCAGATGGAGTTTTGCAATTGAGTTTGTTTAGTTCCCATCTTCTCTATGAAATAATATAATTGAATTGATTCCTACGAAGTTTATCTAGAGAGTTTCAAGTGTCATTCCTTCCACTCTAAGATTGAATAAGCAGCTGTTATGGGCTACCTGCATGAGCAAGCCTGTAGGACAAACTTTAATGATTTAACATCCTTATGCATTGTTGAAGTCAATATGGATCTTGTCATCACATTCAGATCAATCTTTTTTTCTACACTTTAGCACATGATAGCCTTTGTAATTAGTGCACATAGCATTTAATGTTTTAGCACACAGTTAATGAGTCCCTTCCATTAGTTGAAGCCTACCAAGAGTTTATAAATTTTGGCTGCCAAAGTTAGAACATCAGCTTGAATTTGGTATAGGTTTACTGAAACTCCACTGAAGCCCATCAAAAGAAATTTAACGTAGACTAGATTTAATTTCAAGAAGGATGTAAACGCATCCTCAGATAGAAAAACTTTGTTAGGATTCTTATCTCCCTCCTTGCCATGCCAAATGGAGCATAATGAAGAACAGCATCACAACCCACAGGTCTCAGGAAACTTTGTTTTTACATAATAGATTCATAATCAGACAGAGAGAATACCTTAATGGATAAAATTAAATAAAATGAATAGTAGTACAGTTGCCTGTACATTTATTCTTCACTAACATTTGCTTCATATTTATTTTTCAAAACATCAGTGACTACATCACATATTTTATTTATACTACATGACCCTTCCTCTCACAATTATTTTGGAAAGGCATATGCATATTGCATTTTGTTAGCTCATTTCTAAGAACACAGTTCTCCTGAGGCCAATGCTACTGTTTCAATTTAGTACTGGCATTATTTTCTACGTCCAAACTTGGCCCAGGCGAGCAAGCAAATTTTTTGTATATATACCAATGTATGTTCAAAATGCAAATTATGTATTTGAACATGAAGGTATTTATACATATATAATATTATATATAACATGTAATATACAGACATATAATATTTATGTTTATTTGTATATGAAAGATAGTTATTACATGTTACAATCATGTTTCCTATATAAATTTATCTTCTTTTTTTTTTTTTTTTGAGACAAGGTCTCACTCAGTCACCTCGGCTGGGGTGCAGTGGCACAATCACAGCCCACCATAGCCTCGACTTCCTGGTCTCAGATGATCCTCCCACCTCAGCTTCCTTAGTAGCTGGGGCTACAGGTGCCTGCCACTATGCCTGGCTAATTTTTGTAGAAATGGGGTTTCAGCATGTTTCCAAGGCTGATCTCAAACTCCTGGGCTTAAGCAATCCACCCACCTCAGTCTCCCAAAGTTCTGGGATTACACACATGAGCCACCGTGCCCAGCCTCTGTAGGTTTATCTTTCCAGATACCTAGAGAACACTTAATATATGAGCAGTATATGTTTTGTGAAAGACTAGTTGCCTGAAATGTGGATGCATTTACTCCTCTTTATAATATTTGAATTGCTTCAATCAATTTTTATGTCCTCAATTCCTTTTTTAATTTTTATTTTTATTCTATTTTTCCATAAGTTATTGGGGTACAGGTGGTATTTGGTTACATGAGTAAGTTATTTAGTAGTGATTTGTGAGATTTTGGTGCACCCATCCCCCGAGCAGTATACACTACACCATATTCATAGTATTTTATCCCTCGACCCCTCCCACTCTTCCCCCCAAGTCCCCAAAGTTCACTGTATCATTCTTGTGCCTTTGCATCCTCATAGCTCAGCTCCCACATATCAACGAGAATATATGATGTTTGGTTTTCCATTCTTGAGTTATTTCACTTAGAATAATAGTCTCCAGTCTCATCCACGTCACTGCAAATTATATTGATACATTTCTTTTTACGGAATAATAGTCTCCAGTCTCATCCAGGTCACTGCAAATTATATTAATACATTCCTTTTTATGGCTGAGTAGTATTCCATACTACCCATTCCAGTTACTTTATCTACTCTTTGATTGATGGACATTTGGGTTGGTTCCATGATTTTGCAATTGTGAATTGTGCTTCTATAACCATGCATGTGCAAGTATCTTTTTTGAATAATGACTTCTTTTCCTCTGGGTAGATACCCAGTAGTGGGATTGCTGGATCAAATGGTAGTTCTACTTTTAGTTCTTTAAAGAATATCCACACGGTTTTCCATAGAAGCTGTAGTAGTTTACATTCCTGCTGCAGTGTATAAGTGTTCTCTGATCACTGCATCCATGCCAACAACCACTGTTTTTTTGATTTTTTTATTATGGCCATTCTTGAAGGAGAAAGGTGGTATCACATTGTGGTTTTGATTTATGTTTCCCTGACTATTAGTGATGTTGAGCATTTTTTAATATGTTTGTTGGCCATTTGTATATCTTCTTTCGAAAACTGTCTATTCATGTTCTTAGCCCACTCTTTGATGGGATTGTTGGATTTTTTTCTTACTGATTTGCTTGAGTTTGTTGTAGATTCTGTGTATTAGTCCTTTGTCAGATGTATAGATGGTGAAGATTTTCTCCCACTCTGTGGGTTGTCTGTTTACTCTGCTGACTGCTCCTTTTGCTGTGCAAAAGATCTTTAGTTTCATTACATCCCAGATATTTATCTTTGTTTTTATTGCATTTGTTTTTGGGTTCTTGGTCAAGAAATCCTTGCACAAGCCAATGTCTAGAAGGGATTTTCTAATATTATCTTCTAGAATTTTTACAGTATCAGGTCTTAGGTTTAAGTTCTTCTTGAGCTGATTTTTGTATAAGGTGAGAGATGAAGATCCAGTTTCATTCTCCTGCATGTGGCTAGCCGATTATCCCAGCATCATTTGTTGAAAAGGGTGTCTTTTTCCCATTTTATGATTTTGTTTGCTTTGTTGAAGATCACTTGGCTGTAAGTATGTGGGTTTATTTCTGAGTTCTCTATTCTATTCCATTGGTCTATGTGCCTATTTTTATACCAGTACCATGCTGACTTGGTGACTATGGCCTTATAGTATAGTTTGAAATCAGATAGTGTGATGCCTCTAGATTTGTTCTGTTTGCTTAGTCTTGTTTTGTCTATGTGGTCTCTTGAAGACAGGATGCCAATAGGTCTTGGTCCTTTATTCAGCTTGCCACTCTGTGTCTTTTAATTGGGGGCATTTATCCCATTTTAATGTTAGTATTTATATGTGCAGATTTGATCCTATCATCGTGTTAGCTGGTTATTTTGCAGACTTCTTTATGTGGTTACTTTATAGCGTCACTGGTCTGTGTATTGCAGTGTGTTTTTGTTGTGGGGGGTAATGGTCTTTCCCTTCCATATTTAGTGCTTCCTGCAGTAGTTCTTGTAAGGCATATCTGGTGGTAACAAATTTCCTCAGCATTTGCTTGTCTGAACAGGACCTTATTTCTCCTTTGCTTATGAAACTTAATTTGGCCAGATATAAAATTATGGGTTCGAAATTATTTTCTTGAAAAATGTTGAATATTGGCACTCAATCTTTTCTGGCTTGTCAGGTATCAGCTGATAGGTTTACCATTAGTCTGTGGGACTTCCCTTTGTAGGTATAGGTTACATAGTTAGTTATAGAATTCCAAATATTGGTGCCATTTTTTTTCTTCAGTTTAATATACAAAATTGAGAATTTTAATGAAACCTTGAGAAATAGAGAATATTCAGGAAAAGATTTAATATTGTTTTCTCTGCTCCATACGTATAATTTGTTTTACTTTTATTTCCAATAGCACACACCTACCCCCACACACCCTACTAAAAACTATCTAGTAGAATAGTGTCTGTCCTACTAGTTTATAAACCAAAGTCTTTTTTCCCAATGATTTTTATCCCCTCAAAGGTTATTAATGGTAATGCTCTATTCTAAGAGAATAAAAAATTCTAAAGTTGTCTTTCATTTAATTGTAATTTAAGATTTGATCTCTTCATTGAGTTCTTGGGAAATATATGCCTTATAGGGGAAAATGGTAAAGCAGTAATTTATATTTTGCATCCAGACTAAATTATATACTGGAATAATAACACTGGACCATTTATCTAACTTTCCAAAACTCAACATTCTCATTTATAGTACAATTTAAAATGACACCTACCTTAAAACATTTTGTCAAATTTATATGGCATAGTATCCACAACATTCCCTTACATATGATAAACCGATATTGATCCAATATCAGTTGAGTATCTATTTTAATCACTGGAAAGGTAATTGTACCAAGGTAGACATTTGAAAAATTAGAGAAAAGTTGTAACAAAATGTTTGCTAGGGTTGCAATGACTGGCTACATAACCATGGACATTTTAGACCTCAGTATACTTATCTGTAAATAGGGATATAATAAAACTCAATTAGTTGAGCTTTAGTTAGGATTAAATGAGATACTATGTCTAAAACTCTTATCACAGGCATTGACACATTGTAAGCATTCAGTACAGTTAAACTATTATTTTTTTTTTTATAAACTGTGGCTGTTAAGCCTATGCTCTCTGTCAGCCAACAGATAAAAGCAATATTGAAAATTCAAGAATGTTGTTGTGGTGACTATAAACCTGATAGTTACTATATTTGTATACGTTATCATGTTCCTTAACACCAATTTTCTGCTCAGTATAAGACATCAGCATATAGAGGCAGCTCTAATGTCATGGTAGTCTGAGTAATTAAATAATATTTGAAAAAAACATATAAATCTCACAAACATATAATAATTGCTCCTTATATTAAAAAAGTGGTCTACACTGTGTCATTGTTCTAAGAAGAGTTTGGTTATATTATCTTCAGTCATTCTGCAACCACTTTAATTAGGCTAACATCATTGTCCAACAGCTTGCTAAGAGGGTTTATGATTCTACAATAACTTGGTACTTAGGGACTTAAAAGAAATCTAAGTATGTTTTAAATTAGCATATCAGGGTGACGTGCTTGCCAAGTGCTTTGAAACAATTATTAATTTAAGTATTTTAAGTATTCTCTCTGAAATATAATTTAAAATTTTGATTTGAAATAAGTATTTGATAATGAAGGAGAAATACTAATATGCTTCTTTACGTTTGCCCCTGACATATCAATAATATAATTAAAATTACTAAATTCAATTACTAAAAGGGATAAAGATTTTAGTTTTTTTATCAACTGGAATTTTCCTAGGATATTCTAAAATTCTTAATATAGTGGAATAGTAATCAATAAAGAGTAGTTTAATATTTTCAATTTGATTTATGGAATTGTATTTTTATTCAGAATACAGAGGTACTTGAAGGAATTAAGATATGTTTTCCTTTTGGCAGTGAAATAAAAATGATGATAGTTACCATTTAACCTCTTTATTGCTTTTTAAAAATATATTTTTTCAGTTTTTGTAAAAGTTTAAACATAAGCTATATACATATGTTGAAAAGCTGATTTTAAGAAATGCCAATTAGAAAATGATATTAAATGTCAGGAAGAGCTAAATTATAACATTAGTCATCTATTGTGATAATAAATTTGATAAACTTTCATCCTTATGTTGTGTATAGAGGGATTAACTAGGGCACCTTTTAAAATCTTTCACCTAATTTCAAGTCTTTTTAAAAAAGAGCCTTACAACTTTTTAATTAATTTCTAATTTTTTAGATGATTCAGAATTATGAAACTATATTATTGTTAAATCAACATTTTTAGCATATAATATTTTTAGAGTTAGATATCCTCAATTAAGCCAATCATGCATCAATAAGTAGACAGTATTTTGAAGCACTTTATTTTATGTTATTAGATATAGGCCATAACATTTTAGTTCATTGAATTTACACATAAAACAATTAAGTGTAATATTGTTAGAAAAATATTAATATCTCAATAGTAATATTTTGTCCTAACTTTAGAGATGAAAGATGATTTGACAGTCACATTTCTTACAAAAAAATCATAAAAGTTGTAAGAATATACCAGATTTAAGGTAATCGAGGATCCAATTGCTGTTGCTATGTACAGTATAACTCAAGCATGCTGAATCTACTTATGGAAAAGTTTATTGTATAGCCTATATTTCACATGCAAACTGTAATTGCTGAGAAGCATTTGACCACAGAATGGGGCTCTTGGTATATCCCTGAGGGCTTTAATGACTAGCAAATTATAAACACCTAAGTGACTCTGGGCCCAGTAACACTTTCGCTCTGATTCCTATGGACCTCTGCTATTTGCATTTGAGTGAAATGCAAACAATTATAAAGATGCAGTATTAAATCACAACTGCATGAAGTTAACTCTGGTACATAATATACTATTGTTATAATTTTGTAGCCACCTCCTGTTGCTCTTGCAGTGAGCTCAAGATTTTTGAGAATCTGCCTACAACACTGTGTGACACTAATCATCTCCATATGAGCCGTTTGTCTCTCCAGTATATTTCGTACAGCAGTAAAAAGTGATCTTTCACGGACCTCATATATTTTTATCTTATTTAATGCAATACTGTCAACCTTGAATAACATCATAAGACTCATACAAAGTGTCACTTCCAATGCTGGAAGTGCATGCAAGAAACAGAGAAAAGTCATATTATAAGAAAAAGCTGAATTGCTTGATACATAATATAAATTCAGGTTTGCAGATGTAGTTAACTGCCATTTCAAGAAAAATGAATCCAGCATAAGAATCATTGTAAAAAAAAAAAAAAGAAAAAGAAAATTTATGAAGTTGTCACTGCAGCTATGCAGTGCTTTTTGCAAAATACTGCTTTATTGTATATTGAAATTCAGCTTTTATGTGAGTGCATGGTTCCTATAAGAAAGGCATATCTATAACTCTAACATAATTCAAATAAAAGCAAAGTTCTTATGTGACAACTTAAAGTAAAGTGAAGTATCTAAAACTGAAGAATTTGATACCAGCAAAAGATGGTTTGATATTTTTAGAAAGGAGCTTGGCTTAGAAAATGTCAAGCTAATGGAGAAGCAGCTTCTACTGACCAAGAGGTAGAGGATGAATTTGCAGACACTATTAAAAATCATTAAGGAGAAAGTGTATCTGCCTGAACAGGTGTTTAATGCAGATGAAATTGCCCTATTCTGAAAAAAAAAAAAGTTATACAAGAGTCATTAGCAAAAAACAAAAGCAAGCAACAGGATTTAAGGCAGGAAGGAATAGGTCAACTCTACTGTTTGGTACAAAGGCTATCAGGTTTATAATAGTGACTGCCCTTATCTACAAAACTACTAACACCTGAGCCTTGAAGGGGAATGACAAATATCAGCTGTCAGTCTTTTGGTTGTACAACAAGACCTTGAAAATAAGAACACTTTTTCTGGTTTTATTCCACTGATGTTTTGTCACTGAAGTCAAGAAGTACCTTGCCAGCAAAGGACTGTCTTTTACAGTTCTTTTGATATTGGGCAATGCCCCGGCCACCCAGAACCCCAAGAGTTCAACACTGAAGGTGCTAATGTGGTCCACTTCCCTCCAAACACCACGTCTCGAATTCAACCTCTAGATCGAGGAACATAAGGACATTTAAGGCCCATTACACATGGTACTTGGTGTAAAAGATTGTCAGTGCTATGGAAGAGAAGCTTGATCATGAAATGCGGAGAGGACATCATGAATGTCTGGAAGGATTATGCCATTGAAGATGCCTTCATTATTATAGAAAAAGCTGTGAAAGCCACCAAGCTCAAAATAGTAAGTTCTTGCTGAAGAAAACCATATTCAGATGTTGTGCATGACTGTACAGAAGATACAACAAAGGAAATCAAGGAAATCATGAAAGAGATTGTGGTTGCGGCAAGAATCATGGAGACTGAAGTGTTTCAAGTTATGGATCTTGGAAAAATTCAATAGCTAAACCACACTATACCATTACCTTTGTTCTTAGGTAATATGTGGAAAATAACACATAATTTATTTGTTCTCAATTGATGGTAACTAATGAAAATGATAAAAAATAATGCATTAACAAAATAGCTAATAAATTATGCACATCTTGCTCATCAAACGTGCAACATCTTGTTCAGGTTATCATCTCTGATGTGTGAGTTTTAAGCTTTATTCTAACTGTGAAACCAATGGTTTTGCCTCTAGTTATAATGGATTTTCAGCTCATAGGGTAATACAATTAAGCCTTCAATAATGTAGGGGTTAGAAGTATTGATTCCCTAAATAGACATAGAAAACTAAATAAAACCACTGATGAATAAATAATCTTATCAAGCATAAAATTAATATTTATGAATACTGATAATATTTTGAATGACAAGTAGAAAGTAAACCTACTTCGAAATACAGGCCTACCTTGGAAATATCCATGGTTAAGTGACAAACTACCATAATAAAATGAATACCCACAACAAAGTGACCCATACATATGTTTTGGTTCCCCAGTTCAGGTGAAAGTTATGTTTACACTATACTGTATTCTATTAAGTGCATAATAGCATCATATCTAAAAAAAGTACATACCTTAATTTAAAAATACCATATTATTAAAAACTGCTAATGATTACCTTAGGATTACCTTAGCCTTCAGCAAGTTGTTATTCTGCTGATGGAGATTCTTTCCTTGATGTTGATGGCTGTTGACTGATCAGAGTGGTAGTTGCTGAAGGTTAGTGGCTATGGCAATTTCTTAAAATAACACAACAGTGAGGTTTGATACATTGATTGCCCCTTTTATTTACAAAAGATTTATCTGCAGCATGCAATTCTATTTGACAGCATTTTACTGCCAGTAGAAATTCTTTCAAAATTGGAGTCAGTCCTTTCAAACCCTGCCACTGCTTTGTCACCTAAATGTATGCGATATACCACATCCTTTTTTGTCATTTCAACAATGTTCGTAGCATCTTCACCAGCGGTAATTTCCATTTCAAGAAACCTTTTTCTTTGCTCATTCATAAAAAGCCACTCATCTGTTCAAGTTTTATCATCAGATTGCCAGAATTTAGGCACATATTCAGGCTCCATTAATTATTCTTGCTATTTCCACCACATCTGCTGTTACCTCTATGCTAAAGGCTTGAAGTGATCCATGAGGGTTGACATTGGCTTCTTCCAAACAGTTGCTAATGTTAATATTTTGACCTTCTATGAACTCCTTCTATGAATCCCAAATGTTTTTAATGGTATCTACAATGGTGAATCATTTTCAAAAGGTTTTTTATTTACTTTGCCCAGATCCATCAGTGGAATCACTATCTCCAGGCAGCTATAGCCTTACAAGATGTATTTCTTAAATAATAAGATTTAAAAGTCAAAATTGCTTCTTGATCCATTGGTTACGGAATGGATGTTGTGATCACAGATGTGAAAACATTAATCTCCATATACATCTTCATCAGAGCTCTTGGGTAACCAGGTAAATTGTCAATGAACAGTAATATTTTGAAAGAAATCATTTTTTTTTTCTAAGCAGTAGGTCTCAACAGTGGACTTAAAATATTCATTAAACTATGCTATAAACCAATGTGCTGTTATCCAGTCTTTGTTGTTCCATTTATAGGACACAGCTAGAGTAAATTTAGCATAAATTAAATGGCCTTTAGATTTTCTGAATGGTATGTGAGCATTAGCTTCAACTTGAAGTCACCAGCTGCATTAGCCCTTAACAAGAGAGTCAGCCTATCCATTGAAGTTTTGAAACCATGCATTGACTTCCCCTCTCTAGTTATGAAAGTCCTAAACACAATCTTCTTTCAATAGAAGGCTGTTTCAACTACACTGAAAATCTGATGTTTAGCGTAGCAACCTTCAACAGTCTTAGCTAAGTATTCCATATAACTTACTATAGCTTTTCCATCAGCATCTACTGCATCTCCTTGCACTTTTATGTTATGGAGCTGGCTTCTGTATTGAAACCACCTCTACTAGCTTCCAACTTATCTTCTGCAGCTTCCTCTCTCAGCCTGCAAGAATTGAGGAGAGTTAGGGCCTTGCTCTGGATTAGGCTTTGGCTTAAGAGAATGTTGTGGTTGGCTTGAACTTCTGTACAGATCACTGAAGGTTTCTTTATGTCATCATTAATGCTGTTTTACTTTCATATCATTTGTGAGTTGACTGGAGTCGCATTTTCAATTTCATTTTGATATATACAAGAATATATCAGAAAATATCTCATTTTATTTTAGTATACAAGATTTTTTAAACTGAACAAAGAAGCACAGCAATAATAAAATAACTATTTGGTATATTAGGTCACACTAAAATTAAGAACCTCTGTTCATCCAAAGCTATCATTAATGACAACAAAAAGGCAAACCACAGAGTGGAAGAATGATTTCACTACACATGTGAGAGACAAAGACTGATTTCCAGAGTGTATAAAGGAAGGCAATTCAATAAAAAAGACAGATCACTCATTGGAATATAGGCACTTCATAAATGAGAATATGCAAATTGTCAATATACATATAACCGTGAAAATTGAACACATAAACTTGTGGATTGTAAGCAGACTAATAATTAAGGGAGAGATAGATGATAGGTAGATAGTAAATAGATATAAATAAAAATACAAATGGACACAGATATAAATAGATGTTCATAAATATTTGTATTAAAATTAGAAAAGAGAAAAATTAATGAACAAATTATCCAACTTATGTTAGAAAAGAAACTATAGCCAGGGTATATAATTAAAATGAAAAGTACAACTAAAGGCAAAGAAATATGTGGCAAGCAATGTAATAAAAGAAAGTTTATTTCTATGAAAGAAATAATAAAAATATTGGCAATTTTAAAAACTGAAAAGTAAAGAGTATGAAAAAATGAGAAATAATTTTAAGTAGAATAGGCATTAGGGCATTCAATGAGAGAGAGATAGACAAATAGAAAGAGAAAAACTGAATATGCTGTATTTGCAGATGACATTAACATGTACATTAACACAAGCAATAAGAAGGGGCCAAGATGGCCAATTAGAAGCAGATGCAGTCTGCAGCGCTCACTGAGAATGAAAAACGTGAGTGAATTCTGCACCTTCAACTGAGGTATCCAGGTTCTTTCATTGAGACTGACTAGGTGGATGGCACAACCCACAAAAAGTGATGAAAAGCACGGTGAGGCAACAGCCCACTCGCAGTGGCACGGGCAAGGGGAGCTCCCATCTTCAGCCAAGGAAGGTGAGTGGTTGTGCTACCTCACCTGGGAAACCACATCCTTCCCACTGATCTTTACAAACTGCAGATCAGGAGAGCCCCACCAGAGCCCACACCACCAGGGCCTTGTGTCCCAAGCACAGAGCTGTGCTGTGCAGGCTCTTAGTAGCCGCTTGGATCAGCAGCCTGCTGGGGCAGGCACTGAGATGCAGGAGTTATCTTGCATACTCAGACTGAGAATTCTGTTTAGGCAGGAGATCCGTCCACTTGCACAGGAAGGGGGCTAAAGCCAGAGAGCCAAGTAGCATTGTTCAGTGATCCCACTCCCACAGAACCTCACCAGCTAAGACCCACTGGTTTGGAATCCCTGCAGCCAGTTGTAGCAGACTGGAGACTGCCTAAGATTACCAAGTTCCTGCAACCATCTCTGTGGTTCCAGATGGTCATTTTTCCTTGCCAGTGCCAGGGTGACTGAGTTGATTGGAAAAAAACGGAATTCCCCACAGCACAGCACAGCATAGCAGAGGTGGCAGATCATGGTCAGGCTACTTATTTAAGTGGGACCCCAATCTATCACTCATCACTGGATGGGGCCTCCCTGCAGGAATTTCAGCAACTGCAGCCAGAGTTATATGGACAGAACTCTGATCTCCCTAAGATAGAGCCCCTGCAGGAAGGGGCAGCTGTAGTCTCTTAGTAATGCCTACTAAGTCTTTCCTGCCATCTGGTTCTGAATACTCTGGACAATTAGGACGAGGGACATTCCCCTGAGGGCACTGCACCTGCTCTGCCAAGGAGCAGACAGAATGCTTCTTTAACTGGGTCCCTGATCCTGTTCCTCTTGACTTGGTGAGATCTCCCATCAGGGGTTGTCAGACACCTCATACAGGAGTGTTGCAGACAGCATCAGCTTGGTGCTCCTCTGGGATGGAGCTCCAGAGGAAGGAGCAGGCTGCCATCTTTGCTGTTTTGCAGGTTCCATAGGTGATACCTCCAGGTGTGGGAGGGCAAAGGTCTGGAGTGGATCTACAGGAAACCACAGCAGCTCTATGGAAGAAAGACCTAACTATTAAAAACAAAGCAGAGGCAACAACATCAACAAAAACGACCCCACCAAAAATAAATAAATAAATAAATAACATCCAAAGGTCAGCAGCCTCTAAGTTTCAAGGTAGATAAGCCCACAAAGACAAGGAAGAATCAATACCAAAACACTGAAAATGCAAAAAGCCAGAGTGTCTCTTCTCCAAATGACCACAACACCTCTGCAGCAAGGGCACAGAATGGGGCTGAGGCTGAGATGGATGAATTGACAGAAGTAGGCTTCAGAAGGTGGGTAATGACAAACTTCACTGAGCTAAGGAGCGTGTTCTAACCCAATGCAAAGATGCTAAGAACCATGAGTGATCACATCATTGAAAGTAAAACACTGCTCAGCAAATGCAAAAGAACTGAAATTGTAACAAACAGTCTCTCAGACCACAATGCAATCAAATTAAGACACAACATTTAAAAACTCACTCAAAACCACACACCCACATGGAAATTGAACAACCTGCTCCTGAATGACTCCTGCGTAAATAATGAAATTAATGCAGAAATCAAGACGTTCTTTGAAACTAATGCTAACAAAGAGACAGTGTACCCGAACCTGGAATGCAACTAAAGCAGTGTTAAGAGAGAATTTATATCACTAAATGTCCACATCAAAAAGCTAGAAAGACTTCCAATGAACATTAAAAGAACTAGAGAATCAAGAACAAACAAACCACAGAGTTAGCAGAAGACAAGAAATCACCAAGATCATAGTAGAACTGAAGGAGATAAATACAAAAAAATTCTTCAAAAATCAACAAATTCAGGAGCTAGATTTATTAAAAATTAGCAACATAGATAGATGGCTAGCTATACTAATAAAGAAGAAAAGTGAGATCAATCAAATAGACACAATCTGAAATGATGAAGGGGAGATAACCACTGATCCCACAGAAATACAAACAACCATCAGAGAATAGTATAAACACCTCTATGCAAATAAGCTAGGAAATCTAGAGGAAATGGAAAAATTTTTGTACACGTTCAGTCTTTAAAACTGAAACAGAAAAAGCTGAATCCCTGAATAGACCAATAATGAGTTCTGAAATTGAGACAGTAATAAATAGCCTACCAACCAAAAAAGCCCAGGACCAGACAGATTTACAGCTGAATTCTACCATAAGTACCAAGAGGAGCTGGTACCATTTCTTCTGAAACTATTCCAAACAACTGAAAAGAAAAAAACTGCTCCCTAGCTTATTTTATGAAGCCAACCCCATTCTGATACTAAAACATGGTAGAGATATATCAAAAACTGAAAACTTCAGGCAAATATTGCTGGTGAACTTTCATATGGTTGGCTGTGTCCCCACCAAAATCTCATCTTGACTTTTAGTTCCCATAATCCCCACATGTTGTGGGAGGGACCCAGAGAGAGGTAATTGAATCATGGAGGTGGTTCCCCTTATGCTGTTCTCCTGATAGTGAATGAGTTCTCCCGAGATCTGATGATTTTATAAGTGACTTTTCCCCCTTTTGATCATTCTTTCCTTCCTCCTGCCATGTGAAGAAGGTCTGTTTGTTTTCCCTTCTGCCATGATTGTAAGTGTTTTGAGGACTCTCCAGTCATGCAGAACTCTGAATCAATGAAACCTCTTTCCTTTGTAAATTACCAAGTCTTGGGTATGTCTTTATGAGCAGTGTGAGAACAGACTAATACAAAGATCGATGCAAAAATCCTCAATAAAATACTGCAAACTGAATCCAGTAGCACATCAAAAATCTTATCTACCACAGTCAAGTTTGGTTCATCCCCAGGATGCAAGGTTGGTATAACATAACATAAATCAATAAATGTGGTTCATCACATAAACAGAAGTAAAACCAAAAACCACATGATTATCTCAATAGACATAGAAAAGGACTTCAATAAAATTCAACATCCCTTCATGTGAAAAACTCTCAATAAACGAAGTGCTGAAGGAACATACCTCAAAATAATAAGAACCACTTATGACAACCCAAAGCCAGTATCATACTGAATTGGAAAAAGCTGGAAGCATTCCCCTGGAAAACCAGCACAATATAAGAATGCCCTTTCTCATCACTCCTTATTCAAAATAGTATTGGAAGTACGGACCAGGGCAATCAGGCAAGAGATAGAAATAAAGGTATTCGAATAGGAAGAGAGGAAGTGAAATTGTCTTTGTTTGCAGATGACTTAATCCTATATAGAGCAAACTCCACTGTAGCAGCCCAAAAGCTTGTTAAGCTGATAAATAACTTCAGCAAAGTCTCAGGATACAGAACCAATGTGCAAAAGTCATACACATTCCTATACACCAAAAACAGACAAGAAGAGAGCCAAATCATGAATGAACACCCATTCACAAATGCTAGAAAGAGAGTAAAATACCTAGGAATACAGCTGACAAGGGAAGTGAAGAACCTCTTCCAGGAGAACTACAAGCTACTGCTCAAGGGTATCAGAGAGGACACAAACAATGGAAAAACATTCTATGCTCATGGTCAGGAAGAATCAATATTATGAAAATGGCCATCCTGCTCAAAGCAATTTATAGATTTAACACTATTTACATTAAACTACTTTGACATTCTTCACAGAACTAGAAAAAAACTATTTATATTTTATATGAAACCACAAAAGAACCTCTATAGCCAAGACAATCCTAAGCAAAAATGACAAAGCTGGAGGCATCATGTTACCAGACTTCAAACTACACTACAAAGCTACAGTAACCAAAATAGCAAGGTACTGGTAGAAAAACAGACACATAGACAAATGTAACAGAATAAAGAATTTATAAATAAGACTGCACATCTACAACTATCTGATCTTTGACAACCCTGAAAAAAACACACAACAGAGAAAGGATTCCCTATTCAATAAGTGATTCTGGCATAACTGGTTAGCTATATGCAGAAAATTGAAGTGCACCATTTCCTTACACCTTATACAAAAAATTAACTCAAGATGGATTAAAGACTTAAATGTAAAACCCAAAATTATAAAAATCCTAGAAAAAAATCAAGGCAATACCATTCAGGACTTAAGCACAGGCAAAGATTTTATGACAAAAAAAAAGGCCAAAGCAATTGCAACAAAAGCAAAAAATGACTAATGAGATCTAGTTAAACATAACAGCTTCTGCACAGCAAAAGAAACTATCATCAGCGTGAACAGACAACCTACAGAATGGGATAAAATTTTTGCAATCCATCCAGCTGACAAGACCCTGGCCTTGTAGGCCCAGGGTCTACAAGGAACTTAAACAAATTTATAAGGAAAAAAAAAAACTGCATATAAAAGTGGGCAAATGATTTTAACAGACACTTCTCAAAAGAAAACATTTATGTGGCCAAGAAACTTATAAAATCTCAGCATCAGTGATCACCAGAGAAATGCAAATCAAAACCACAATGAGACACCATCTCATGCCAGTTCAGAATGCGATTATTAAAAAGTCAAGAAAAACACATGCTGACGAGGTTGCAGAAAAATAGGAATGCTTTTACACTGTTGGTGGGAATGTAAATTAGGTCAACCACTGTGGAAGACAGTGTGGTGAATCCTTAAAAATCTAGAACTAGAAATACTATGTGACCCAGCAATCTCATTACTGAATATTTACCCAAAGAAATATAAATCATTCTGTTATAAAGATACATGCATGTGTATGTTCATTGCAGCCCTATTCATGAAAGCAAAGGCACGGAATCAACCCAAATGCCCATCACTGATAGACTGCATAAAGAAAATGTGGTACATATACACCATGGAATATTATGCAGCCATACAAAGGAACAAGTTCATTTCCTTTGCGAGGACATAGATGGAGCTGGAAGCCTTTATCCTTAGCAAACTAAAACAGAAACAGAAAACCAAACACCACATGTTCTCACTTATAGGTGGGAGTTGAACACTGAGAACACATGCACAAAGGGAGGGAAACAACACACACTGGGGTCTGTTGGGGGATGTTAAGGGAGGGAGAACATCAGGAAAACCAGTTAATGCATGTTGGGCTTAATACCTAGGTGATGGGATGATAGGTGCAGCAAACCACCATGCCACAGGTTTACCTATGTAACAAACCTGCACATCTTGCACATATGTACCCTGGAATTAAAAAAAAAATAAACAAAACAAAACAACAGCAATAGCAGTGATAGCAACAATAAGCCAATAGTATTTACTGAAAAATATGTTTAATTAATAAAAGTCCAGTAATAATTTTTGAAAGATGATTAATATTTTTAAAAAGTTCTAAATACCAATAACAATTAGATGGTACTCAAGAAGAACAGTTATATTTGGGGTGTATAACTAGAAATCAATTTGACAAGGCATGGTAAGACATACATAGAGAAATTGTGACATTACTGAAAGTCAGTAAATCAGACTTAAGTAAATGTAGACATATACTATTGTTTGGAAAAAATTAAATGCCTTTAAGATATCAGTTCTTTTCATTTAATTTATAATGAAACACCACTTTATTAAGAATCCAAACTAGCTTTTTACAGATTGATAAGTCAACTTTAATATTCTTGTGAAAATAAAAGACCAACTTATAATAGTAAGGGCTTTGGAGAAGAGGGAAAAAGTGAGCATCTATAAGACATTAAGATGATACAAGGAGATACTATCTTAAGCAGGAGGTTATTGATCTTGGAAACAAAATAGTAAGCCTATGATTTCAAACACATTGGGAAGATTAGTATATTACAAATGACTTTACAGATAAATAATGGCAAGATGGATTAACAATAAAAATTTGAAATTTACCTCTAACCATGAACCAAAAAATTGGGGGTATGTACATTAACTAAATTTATAAAACAAAATGATACATACTTAGAAGAAAACATGGGGAAAACAATTCATTATAAAAACAGGATAAAGCCAGGCATGGTGGCTCACACCTGTAATTCCAGCAATTTGGGAGGCCTATTGCTTGAGTCCAGAAGTTTGATCCCAGCCTGGGTAACATACTGAGATCCCATCTCTACAAAAAAATAAAATAAAAAGTTAGCCAGGTGGGGTGGTGTGCACTTTTAGTTCCAACTACATGGGACTAAAGCAGGATTGTTTGAGCATGAAAGGTGGAGGCTGCAGTAAGCCGTAATCATGCCACTGCACTCTAGCCTCGGTGACAGACTGACACCTTATTTCAAAAAAAAAAAAAAAAAATTAGATGAGGTTTTCTAAACATGTCATTTTACTTCTAAACATAAAAGAGGAGAAATAGTTATTCTAAATAAATCATGTTAAAAAGTCTCTATACCATAAGACAAACATGAATCAATGAAAAAGACAATCCATAGATAGGGGAATTTGATATTTGAAAAAAAATGCATCACTGACAAAAGAGTAGAATCTATAGTATATAATGAGCTTTTAGAACTCTATAAGAAAAAGGAGAGTCCCCTACAAGAACAGCCAAAACACTTAGAAGGCATACACATAGCCAATTAACAAACTAATGATGCACAAACATAACTGTAATCAGGGGAATGAAACTTAAAACATTGAGATACCATTTCCTACATTCATTTTTGGCCCAAAAAATCTATCACCAGATGTTTCTGTAAGTTAACAAGCATAATGGTTTCTTAATTTGGTTGTTTAGTTCATTGATTTAATTTTTCTACTATTTTGTGGGTGGAGGAAACAAGATATCACTTTGTCAACCAGACTGGACTGCAGTAGTGGAATCATAGCTCACTGTAGCCTCCACCTCCAGGCCTAAAGCAGTCCTCCCACCGTAGCCTTCTGAATAGCTGAGACAACAGGCACACACCACCATGCCTGGCTAATTCTTCTAATTTTTTTATAGAGGTGGGTTTCATTTTGTGGCCCAGGGTGTCTCAAACTCCTGGCTTCAAGTGATCTTCCTGTCTTGGCCTCCCAAAGTATTGTGAGGCCAAAGTGTTGAAACATGTTGGGACTTACTTTGTGCCTTTTCTAAAACTCTCAGATACATCACTATCTGTATTTCTCTATCCTCATAAAGTCACTATGCATTTCATTATGATGCCTACCCCCATCTGAAACCTGCTCCACTTTTAGGCTCCCTCATTACCTTAAAAGTTATTATTCACCCAAATATCAAGGCCTCAATCCAGTGTCATCACTGACTCCTCTCTTCCATATTGGTCAAATCTGTTGGAGCTACATTTTAAAAAATCCATTTTCAAACATTTCTCACCACCTCCAGTTTTGCCTACTTAATGCTCACAGCTACTATCTCTTTTCTAAATTGATAGAAAGATCTACTAATTGCTATCATTTCTGCCCCACTCTTTGAAATGTCAAGTAGTTCTTTCTACTCACTTGTTGAAAACCCTTTAGTAGACTATGATGGGTGACAAGTCTCTAAAAATATTAGTCCTAGTTCATGCCTATCAATCTCATTTTTGATTCTCTGTCCCCACATACTATGCTGCATCATCTCGTCCTTGTTATTTCTTAACCAAGCCAAGCTCACTCCACAGCATAACTTTGTACTTGCTGCACAGCTGTGTTCTCCTTCTTTTCTGCATGCTTTTGCCACTCATTTGGTTAGGTATCTGCACAAATGTCAATTCCTCAGAGAGTTTTCCTCTACCCCGTCATGCTTAACTCTTAATCTGTTTTGGTTTGTTTTTCATAGTTGTTCATTCCAACTGAAATTATACCTTTTTCTTTCCTTCTTTCTTTCTTTCTTTTTTCTTTTTTTTTTTTTTAATAATAGTTTGTGTGTTGCCTCTTTTTCCTGATAAAATTTAAGCCTCTCAGGAGCAAAGACTTTGCCTTTTTTACGGTCGTGTCCCCTGTGAGTAGAAGACTGCCTAATGCCTGCGAAACATTTGTTATATATTTTTATATAATAAATAAATATTTGCTCAATTTAGATAGTAATAATGAAGTGGCAGACAATTGACTGTTACAGAATTAAGGAAAACATTGTCAAATTTAAACCATATTTTATAGATTTTTGCCAGGAAAAAAAATTATTGAAATAATCTTACCTTGAAAAGCAGCTTTTTAACTTCAGTTTGCAAATTTCAAGCTGAGTTCAATCTATATTGGTATTGCTGCTGTATTTGATGGAACTTTCAACCAATTTTGAGCACCACTGATTCATAGTGTAGTTTAACTAAATCAGAGGAAGCAAAATACAGTTGCTTTGTGCATAACCAATGTATTCCTTGGCAGTAATTCATCTGCACTAGGCAAAGCCACCTACTGCTTCAAGAGCATAACCATTTCTTTCTATTACTGTAATCACATTATTCCAGAGCTTGGCAGTGATGGATAAGCATATCAAAAGATTGAGAATTTCACGTAATGGTGATGTTGTGGACCATTCAAATTTCTTTTCAAATGGTCACCTGTCTTTTTCCAATAGGAACTTGTAATTTCGTGCTGGTCAGGGAAAAATAAAAATAGTGAGGTCTATTTTCTGTGCAAATCAATGTGTTATTTTAAAATAAGAGTACTAACTAATCAATTTATTCCAGATTTATTTAGTAAACAAATTTATAGATTGAATTAAGTCTCTAGTCAAGAATCATGACTTCTAATTACATCTCCATTACAGGATTAAAAGTGAATTATTATTTTTATATTACTATAGCTTTACAAATCTGGTGCATGATAACAATAAATCTAAAATGTTATATGAAAAAGGCTGTCACTGATGAATAATGGAGCAAACAACGGGAATACTAATGAACTCCATGGGCTATTTCCAAGTCAATGAAGCCCAGGACTGGTCATAATCCCTGGCTAAGTAACCCTGAACTACTATCTTCCATATTTATCTCAATCCTTACATCCTTAAATAGATTAAATCAGGAAAAGTGGAACAACATGACAACCTTGAAAGATAAAACATCATAAAGTCCCTCTCTCTAACACACACACACACACACTCACACACCCTCACACACACTTATATATAGTATTATCAGTTTGTATGTCAGTCAGTCCCATATATTTGTCTTGGTGATAGAGGAAGATGATAAATACTAGGAAGAAAACTATAGCAGAGCAAGGGGGATAGAAACTAGAGGTGAGGTATTATAATTTAAGTCAGGGAAGGCCTTACTAAGAAGGTAAGCCTGTGTAGTGATCCGAACAAAGTGAGATAACCAGCCATGTAGACAATTTTAAAAACCATCCCAAGGGAACAGCAGTTGCAAAGGCCCTAAGTTGGGAATATTCCTGCTGTGTTCAGGGAACATCAAGGAAGACAAAGTCATCTAATGAATAAAAAGGAAGATCGATAAAAGGCAAAGTCAGAGAGGTAGTCGTGGCGTAGTCACATTGTGGCAATGATGAGGACTTTGATTTTTCCTCTGAGTATGATGGGAAGCCATTAGAAGGAGTGGCATAATCTAGTTTATGTTTTAACATTTGCATTTTGCCTCCTATGTAATAAATATTTGGAAGTGGATATGGGCAGAAGATTATCTAACCTGGAGTGTCTTCCAATCACCTAAGAATGAGAAAGTTGTTACCAAGACAGTGATTGTGGAGATGATGAGAAATACAGATAATCCCTGATTTATGTTAGTTCACTTATGATTTTCCAACTTTACTATGATGTGAAAGTGATGCATTCAGTAGAAATGATACTCTGAATATCCATTCTGTTTATCATTTCAATACAGTATTCAATAAATTACATGGGATATTCAGCACTTTATTATAAAAATGGGCTTGGTGTTAGCTGATTTTGCCCAACTGTAAGATAATGTAAGTGTTCTAAGCACCTTTAAGGTTGGCAGGGCTAAGTAAACTATAATGTTCAGTAGCTTCGGTGAATAAAGTGCAGCTTTTGGCTTATGTTATTTTCAGTTTATGGTGGGTTTATTAGGACATAATCCATCATAAGTACAGGTGTATCTGTAGTTCAAGTCTGGATAAATTTTTAAGGGAGAATAAACCGGATTTTAGTGGGATTTGTTGATAAAATTTCATGATTGTAAGATTGTTTTCTCAACTATAGAATGATTATGGATAGTAATATCTATTACACATTTTTAAAAAATTTTTGTTGTATGTATTTGGACCTTTGAATCTTTACATTTTATTACATAATCAATTTATGAGACAGGCAGTCCAGACATTGTAGCCTAAAATTTTACTTCTAAGAAAACTGGAGGACCACATAGTAGTTAAAAAAAAAAAAAAAAAAAAAAAACACACACACACACACACACAACAACTAGATATTGCAATGATCACCTATCAAAACAAGTCACCTGATTTCTCTCCAAAAACCCTCATTTTTAGATATGTTAACTAATCTGTACTTAGAAGGTGTTAATTAATGGAACAAAATGAATTTTATTACAGAATATGGAACTTATTAGAATAGTTTAAATCCTTTTTGTGTGCTTTATAAACTTGTAACATTACTTTGAATAAGAATATATACATGTAAGCACATTGTGCATACCTCAACTCCGTGCTAAATCCAAAATTCTTAAAATCATCACTTGAAAAAAATTAAAAATTTAGCATTGAATAATTGCAATAAAACTCAAACAGTATTACCAAATCTTGAAATAAGGGCAGCCTTATAAACTTTTATTCTTCCACTGTTTCTCTTCTCAGACCCACTCCACACCCTGCTTTCTAGCTCAGTCCTTGTGAGAACTTATGATTATTATTTTTTGTATACTGACTATTGTCTGGATCTTTCATCTGATTTTATCAACAATATCTTAATAACTTTCAGAAATAGATGATCTTTCTTAACTGGAAAATTTTGCACCATATTATAAAGTCTGTTTTTTCTCCCATCACAATGCACAGGTGGCATCTACACTGCCTGTGCCTCTGTGAGTCTCACAGTCATCAATTTCATACACTTCAGTGAATTCCCAGAGAGGATGGTGTCCACACAGAGGTCATTTGCTTAGTACCTCAGGAAAATTTTGATAGTATTATAATTCTTGAAAATTTTTCTTGGCCCCAGTAGCTTCAGATTATTTGAAATGAAAAGATTAGTTGGGAAATACAAAAAGATGAAAGTGGTACAAGGAAAAAGAAAGGAGAGAAGCATACCGTAAAGAATATCAGTGAAGTGAGCGCAGAAGTGTACCTCTTTGTCCAGCTGTGTGGTGTATTTTCTAACCTCTGGTTAGAACATGTAATGAACAAGTTAATTTGACTCTTGCTTTCATAGGTTGTTCTTTAATGTATTTTCATTGTTATGTTAATAATATCATGACAAAATATTAAATATCACTATAAATTTCCTCCCTTTGGATTTTGTTCGACAGGAGTTTGGTAGCTAGCACAATTAACTCCCAGAGATGTTCGTGCCTAATCTTTGGAGACTGTAGAAATCTTTAGTCAGTCCTATAAGAAACCAAATTCTGTCCTCAACCTAAAGGAACAGGGAGTGGAGCCTCCCCTAAGACATCCAGAAAAAAGACAAAAAAGAAAAAAACAGCCATGCTGAAACCTAGGTTTTAGCCCAGTGAGAACCATACTGGATTTCAGTTCTACAGAACCGTAAGGTAATACATTTCAGGTGTTTCAGACTACCAAGTCTGTGGTAGTGTGTCACAGCAGCAACAGAAAACTAATTCAAAGGGTGACTTCTTTGTTGCCCACTCTATCCATGCCACTAGTGATATAATAGGGTAAGATATATTCTGAAGGTGAGAATCAACTTGACAGAAATTTTGAGTTACATAACTGCCATCATGGGGCACTCAATGACTGAGCCTATGAGATAGAGATGTTTTTATGAAGCTTAGAGGCCTATGCATTTGGAGAACTAATCAGACATCAGATGGTAATTTTTTGTATGTGCTTCTGGCTTTAGAAGCTCTGCTCTTTGCCTCATAAACTGAAAATGCAGAAATAGTTACTCAGACTACCTGTGGGTTCAGTAAAAGTTTATTCACTTCTTCCAATGTAGATCGGAGATAATAAAGGACATCTCAAATGAAAATTTTCCCATGTTTCCCAGAAATGCAGCTTTACCTCTAGCTTGTTTTTAAATAAACAGTTGAATATTAAAAAATGAGTGCTGATGAGAGTCTACCACCAACAGGTTTCCTGAGCATTGGTGTGTTTTTCTGAAATTGGGTCACTTTTTTTCCTGATACCCTGCTTAGATCACCTTACATTTCATTGGTATACATGATTTCTTTACCCTTCAGACTGCAACAAGGCTAACTCAAATTTTAGTTCTTAATTCTTGGGCATTCAGCTAGATATAGAATATGTCTTCCAGACCTCAGGAACTGGTAGTTGAAGGTTGAAATGTCCTACCTTTCTACTTCTTGGTCGTCACCCGAGAACCCAGCCTTCACAATTCTCTTTTCTGCCTTGATTACTTAGAAGCAAGCTATTAATGAGCCACCATCTAACCATATTCCCAGATGGAGACGTGTTGGGATTCATTCAGGATGGTGGCAGAAATTTTAAAGGGAAATAGCAGGGAAAGTTATAGAGAATAGTCACAAACCTTTTTGGAAGGTCAAAAGGTTACATAGCTTGTAATAATTGAACACGCTGAGGGCAGCCAGTTCTTACCCTAGAGTATTAGGTCATAAGGGAAATACTAGGGACAATAGAGGCTTCCCCAGTTAAGTCTGTTTCTCCTACCTCCTTTAACCAATCCTTGGGCCAGACTGCCCTCTTGCGGGGAGGTCAACCAAGCATAAGGCTCCCTAAAGGTTTTTACTTTAAACTGCGGCAGCTGAGCTTTAATCATTCGTAGAAATACCCTCGCAACCATGTTAATTACCCACAAGTGTGTTTACTCAGAGCTTCTGTTGTTAATTCCTTACTACAAAAATGCCTGGAGTGCGAGCTGCTCAGGGCCGGCCGCAGTGACAAACCTCTCTTGGTGTGCAGGCGGTCAGACACTCAGCTGGACTGGCAAAACAGAGTATCTGTGTGTCAGTGTACGTTTTATTCATCCATCGTTTGGGTCAGGGTCTGCAGGCAGAGCCTCACAGCTAATGCCCTTTTGTGAAGAGCAATACCTCACAGATGGAAATGGAAATGCTAGTCATCCCTTTCAGTAGAATATTATTCATTATTATCTTGGAAGGCAAAAGATTTCCTGCTTTTCATCCCAATGAAGTGAGTAGGAAGAAAATAATGTCTATTCACAAACCCCCAAATCCATGGGAAGGCCATCCTTTCACTGGTCAGACTTTGGAGTTATCAGAATTATACTTAAATTGACGCAGGGTAGACACCTTGCCTCTAATTACTGCCCTGTTACATAACTCTAACACAAGCATAGCATAGGAGTGTAAATCTGACAGTGATTTCCGAAATTGCCTCAGGAAATGAGGGAAATGATAGGACTTAAAAGCTTAAAAGACAGATAAGGGAGTAGGGAATTCAGAGAGAGAAGAACTTAAATGAAGCAGTCGGTGTGGGAGAGTGCAGGGTGTTTGCAGGAACAATGAGAACACCGGGGTGTGTTTGTTTCTAGGTACAGGGCATGTAGCAGTGGTAAAAGAGGTGAAGAATGAAAAAGAAAGTGAATTTGTACAGCACTTGACTTCTGTCTTGGGTAAATCAACATTCAATGGCCATAAATGAGTGACATTTTAAATAAAATGTTTTCTATAAAAAGATATTGGTTAGTAGATTACTATTGACGTTAAAGTTATAACAGGTGAAGACTCATTTAATATATAAATCATAGAAAACTCTTAACTAATATGGCCAACTCCTTTTTAATGCTCAAAGTGCATTGATCCTACTGCTTTGCTCAATTGATTGTTCTCATTTACAAAGTTCATGGAGCATGGACACCAATTCACTTAAATGCATGCATTGAGTCTTGTCACTTGGGATTTTATTTCTTAAGATTGATGCTCAGAGTATTAGAAAAGCTTATTATTGGCTTCTATAATGCAACTTCGTTTTTCAAAATAATAAATTAGCATTAATTTAGAGTTGTGACAAGTTCAATCTGCTGCAAAAGCCAGGTCATAGATTTCATTTAAATGATTATTTACCTCATTCCTTTATCGCTGTGGTTGACACTTGTTTTCATTCAGAATAGTTGAGTCATTTTCTCAGTCATTGATTATGCAAGGGATATTGTTTTAAACCTACATTACTATGATTTTAATAATATGTGGTTTATTCTATCATGAATTTTAAGTGCTAACCTAAATGGAACTAACCACTCTCCTGAATGTCTGATTAGTTTAAATAAACATGTTTACTTAGAAGTTAAGCAAATTCTAAAAATTGTCTCTAGAAGAATCATTTCAAAGCCTCTGTAACACATTTTACTTCGATATTAAATGAAAAGACAAGACAATTTTTGTCATGTGTGAGATATCACAGATGCTATTTATTTCTAGTTTTATGTCTTATATAATCCATCCAAGTTTAAAAGTTGAGAGTAAAATTATTGTATTATGAGGATTTACTCCAAAAAAGGATTTGTGTCATCTTTGGGCATCTCAGATTGATAGAGTCTTGAGTAGAGTTACTGAAAGATCCTGCACTATTTTAGTGTGACTTTGATGGACACATTTCAATAATTTTCCAATTCTCTAATCAACTTTCATGAATCAACTAGATTAAGGATTCTTCAACACCTGACACTTAAAAAGCGTAAGAAAAATCTTTATGTCGGGTGCCTGGATTAAAAGAACATTGAAATGGAAATCATTGTCCAGTTTTCTTTACTCATTATTGCTGGCCTCTGAAAACAATAGCTTCCTCTCAGAAGGAATGTGCCTTGGGCACATTGATGGCAATGGTGTCTGCTCCAGAACAGGGCTGAGTTCTGAGAGTGCCTGGTAAGCAGGAGAAGGACTTCTCTGGATTTCATTCTCTGGGGTGAATACAGTACCACCCATAATAACCCCACTCTGTAATTATATAGCAGCAATCTGAGTTATGTGCACCTGTTAGAGTTTTATAGCTGATAATAAAACCACCTTCTAAGAAGGACCAAAACAAGACAACAATCATCCATGAATGACAAAAGTTTCAGGGCAGTCATAGCCAAAGACACAATTGACAAGGAAACTTGTTACCTCTGTAGTACGCAATAATTTAATATAAACAATTATAATTATTACTGATAGTGGACACTAAACCATATCAGAATTTTAGTAGTTTCCCATACTTTTGCAACACATACCAATAACATATTTATAGAAATACAGCCCAAAGAAAACCAAATGCCATTTCATATTTGACAATGCTTCATGTATAATTTTTATAGGAAATAAGCCAAATATGTCATTTTTGGACTTTAGGGAACCTAATATCTTAAAGGACTAATTAGGTCACAAAAATACATAGTTTATAATTTGATTTTGGAAAGTTTGTCAAATATCGAAGGTTTAAAACACTTGATATTACAAAGTAGGATCACAGGTTATTGTAAAATAAGTTACTCATTTAACCAAAGTGATAACCCAAGGATTTCAAAAAAAGGTGAAAACCTTCATTATTTGAGAAAGGATACTTAATTTTGCAAACAATAAGCCATAATAAAAACAACATAAAGCCAATTAAATTTGTTTTCCAAAATTTTATAAACAATCTATAAAATTGTAATCTTGACCATAAGATATAACTTCCATAAGCCTTTTATAACCTTTATAGCCTTTATTAAGGAGTCAGTTAATGCTTCAAGAAAATCTTGTTAATCTGACACAGGGGCTCATTTGCTGGTTTTGCATCAGTGTGCCTTTGACATTAATGGTTAATTTATAGAGAAACTGAACTTATTTTATTTCTCAAAATCAGTCCTTGCCTCTCACAACTCTTCTGTGATAGTTCCTGGGCCTTAAGGAGTTGAATAGCTTTAATTTCTGGCCTTGTGTCTCAGGAATACAGCTTATTTTTATTGATCTCTTCTACAGGGCCTGAAGATGAGGCTTTAATTCCTATCAGGGTTTAAGATTTAGCAGGACTTAGTGTCCTTTTTAGACCCAGGAGTCCAAGCCCTGTAACTTAATGTCACAATGACTTTAAAAGCACATACAGAAAGATACACACATGTAATAACTTTAATTAAAAATTTTTAATTTTTTTCCAAGAAAACCTAAACTTAATGATAATGGGATAGGAATTATTTTGATAAAACTTTAAAAAAAAATGTTAGGCCAGTTACCAAAAGGCCAAAGAAAAGACCTCTGCAGTGCACAGAATATTATAATGGAAAATAATTTCCTTTAGACCTTTAAGGAAATACTGTTAGCATCAGGTCACAACAAACAGAACTTGAGGGAAACAAGAAAACTTACATGAGCTGAAAATGAGTTAATGGAGAGTGTTACTATTTTGTGCCCTTTAAAAGGGAAGAGGAAACCGAAAACTGCAAGATGCAAATAAAAGGTGAAATTTCAGTTAAAAAATTAAAATCTCTTATAATTTATTAAGAGTAAATCAATCCCTTAAGAAAATTATATTGTTCTAATCATTTTTTTTTTAGTGTATAAGTGTTTTTTTCTTTACATCAAATGTAATCTCTAGAAAGACCATGATAATTTCCCATCAATTGTAGACAACATGATCAAATGAAAGTGTTTTTTTTTTTGTTTGTTTTTAATAGCCTCTTATCATGACTTACACAGACCATTCATGACAGGCTTGAACTTGGACTTTTTGGTTTGTCCTGAACATTCTTCTTTCTTAAACAACCAGTCATTTTATTCTAGGACTAAATTTACCATACAAGATTTTTTTTGCCTATATAAAATTATATCTCGTTAAGCTTTCTTACCGAAAAAAAATAACACCCTCTTTATTTCTATTTCTTTCTTTACATCTCTCCTATTTCCTGGTTCCTTTCCTTTGTTTTATACACAACCTTTAAATAAGCTTTGAATTTAAAAAAAAGTTGTTCACCTTTTTAAAAAGAATTTTTTTTAGAAAGAATATTTTCCTACAATATATTTTTTTGGAAAATATCCAAAAATGAAATATCTATTATTTAATTTAATACAACTTTAGATTCTAAATTATGACAAATTTGTCTACAAGTATTATCCCATTACATTTACCTAATTATTTTATTTTAATCACTTACTTAGATTATATATGAAAACTGTGATAGTCATCATTTAAAATTCTGAATCTCACCATTGCTAAATTCTGAGATAATTAAAAAGATATGACCTAACTGACCCCATTTTGCTTCTAACCTCCATTCTGTCCTTGTTCACTCCTGGTGTAGACTGAACTAACTTTGGGAGAAAAGTTGTTTATAGTTTAGCTTTAAAACAAAGATGCTAACAGTACCTTCCCAAAACAAACCTTACTGCCTGTGGACTAGACTGCCAAAAGCCGCAAGATTAGAAGTTATGGCAATCTTACTGAATTAGAGATGTAGCTATTTTTGTTAAACCAATATCAATATCTTATTTAGTAAAGATTACACAGCAGAGATCATTGTGTCTTGGGCTGGGTTTATAGTTTTGTAACCACTATGCCATTTTGATACCTCATAGTATTTGGCAGGGATAAGTATAAAATTTTTTGATTAATAAATGCAAACAAAAATGTATGCTGGCAATTCTGATGACATTTCTAAACTATTATACTTTACCAATATTTTTAAAGCTAGTTTATTTTTAGAGATTTTATTTGTTACATAAACTTGAAAGATAATTTGACTAGTCTTCTCTTTTTTCCTGATAAAATATTAGACGCAAGCACTTATTTTCTTAAGCCAATTATTTAGAGCACTTTTATAGAGTTTCAGTAGTGAAACATTGTGTACACAACACACAAATACATAGCTGTATTAGGCATGCCAATAGAAGTACAACTTATAGTTCATAAAGACTTATTTTCCTATCTTAGATTTTCAGATTCTTCATAATGTGTTTCACAAACCTATGCAGTTGTCAGCTAAATATCCTTAAACTTGCATATTAAAGAAAACTTAAGTGAAATGTAAATAGCAAAATTTACATCATAAGGTGTAGAGAAACTCTGTTGGTGCTAGAGGGAGATTAAAGATAGATGCCAAATCACATAATATTATAGAAATCAGTCATAGGATTGTATAAGGAGAGCAGTTTACTTAGATAGGGACTACTTATCTTTTAACTGGACCTCTGAACTATGGAAAAAGCCCACACTGAATCCTGGGTCTTGAAAAAGGGAGAAGTATGAGGATAGACCACGTGATGCTTTTACAGTGCACTTAAAACAATCTTTTTTTAGGCAAAGAGATTTTTAAGTGTCTAGTCTACACTATTCCTTAAAAACCCGAGAGTAGCCTCTGTGGCATTAGCTATTTTAGTCAAGAAATCAGGTGACACAATGCAAAAGCAAGCAGCTTAAGAGCTGAGACAAACTTATCTGTTTACATTTTTGGGATTCTCTAAGGAAAAACAGAGTTTCTCCTCAAAAGGGAACTCGTGCCTTCTCCATTTTCTTTAAGGAACGCCAGGCAGTTATAAACTATTTTAGGTCCCCCATGCAGCACAGGGTGCACGAGAAAGGAGAGACAGAAGTAAACAACTGAGGAAAAAAATACTTTTGCTCAAAAAAAAAAAAAAAAAAAACAAACAAACAAAAAAGACAAGGTCCTAGTAGAGAAAAAAAACAAAAAAACAAAAACATGAAGGCCTTTTACATACAAACATGTACACATACACACATTAGCTTTTAATTAAGCTGACTTTTAACCATTTGAGCTCCTTTTAAAAAAATTCTTCTTAAATCTTATTACCATATTTCAGCTAGGACAAATTGTTGCTATTTCAGAAGTAGCAAGTATCAAATCAGAATGGGCTTGATTTAAGAACCAAACCCAGACTGTTGTGGTAGAAAAAAAGAAGGCAGAACTTTAGCTATCCAACTGCAGCATGGGAGTGACTGCCATTGCTCTTTCAGTTTGACTTGGCTAGCAAAAAAAGAGGCCTAAACTATGTAAATAAAGTCTCTTTAGTAGTAAAAATCAAAAATTTTTCCTTCGCTGGTCGTTTTTCTCCCCAACCACACCACCTTTGCTTGTGTGTGTTTGTGAGAATTTAGCCAGTTTAGAGGCCTTGTTTCCCATAATTTTGAACTTTCCAAGTCAAATAAAGTTGTTCAAATCCAATGGGAAAAAGACCGAAGCAACAACAAATATAGAAGCAAACAACAACAGCAACCATAAAAACAGTTAAGCAAAACAAACGATCACATAACTTTTATGATTACTGAGTGCTCTAATGGTAAGAAGAAATTAAGACCAGCTGGTTGATAAGCTTTACCCAAGGGAGTTCAGTAAGTTACCTAGGGATAGGTCTCAGGCTGAAAACTACACTCTACCATCCTAGAAGCAGGGGGAAAAAAACCTGAACACATCTTTCTTGCTGTGGAAAATGATGGAATGGTAGCTTCATAATGGAATTATCTGCCTTCCATCATTATGGAAGCAGGAAATCTTGCCTCTCTTGTTGAAAGTAAGTAAAATTCCAAAAAAGGGGGAGTTGTATAGTAAAATAAACTTTATATCTCAACCAAATTTTGGGAGATCAGAGATTCTCTGGAGGGTGTGCTCCCAGAGCTCAGCAAATTTTCCTATTTGTTTGAGCCATGAAGTTAGCTAATGCTGGTACCAAGTACTGAAAAGAAATTTGTCAAAGGTCAGGGGCATATCCACTCAGAACCCCATTGCAGTTATCAAAAGGTGAACCTCAAATATCTGAGAGAGGTCTCAGCCATTTTAGAAAGTTTATTTTGCCAAGGTTGAGAGTGCACACTTGTGACGTAGCTTCAGAAGGTCGTGACATGTGCCCAAAGTGGTCAGGGCAGTTTGGTTTTATGCATTTTAGGGGGACATGAGACATCAATCAATATATATAAGATGTACATTGGTTCTGTCCAGAAAGGTGGGAAAACTTAAGCACTGGGTGGGGGGCAGAGGGGCTTCCATGTCACAGGCCGGTGAGAGACAAACGGTTGCATTCTTTTGAGTTTCTGATTAGTTTTTCCAAAGGAGGCAATCAGATAATGCATTTATCTCAATGAGCAGAGAGATGACTTAGAATAAAATGGGAGGCAAGTTTGCCCTAAATAGTTCCCATATTGACTTTTCCCTTAAGCCTACTGATTTGGGGGCCCTAAGATTTCCAAGATTTATTTTCCTTTCACATATATTATACTCTGTGAATTATAAGAATTTTCTCTCTTTATTTAGGGCCCTGAGTCGCCACGAAGCTATATCAACAATTAGACTTATGATATCAATTGAATATTAATAAATATTTAATATTAATGTATTATCCAATAGTCTTAATTTCAGAGTTCTTATAAATGTACAAATTGATCTCATTTAATATTAATACTAATATATATGTTAATATGGCAATTATTAAAATAGAATTACTAGACTCTTCACTAACAATATAATATTTGTATTTGGAGAGCAATCTCCACATTTTCACCCTGAGTGATTATATTTACCTCCATGTCTTTGAATCACACCTTCAGAGTGATAACTTTCAAGTAGATGCTTCTAGATAATACCATTCCTCTGTGCTTCAGGCTAATCTATCCAATTACCGAAGTGACTTGTCCATTTTAGTACTACATTACATATATTTCTAAAATTATCATTAGTAAAATTGACCTCCACTCCTTTCCAAAACTGCTCCACTGCCATAAATGGTACCCTTCTCACTAAATTGTACCAGTTATTCATGCTAGAAGCTGGAAATCTAGGAGCATCCTTGATTGCTCCTTTCCCTAAGTCCCTTACATCTGATCTTGTCAGCAAATCTACCTCAAGACCACATTTCAAATTAATCTCCTTTCCACACCACCTCCAGTACTCTAATCTAAGCAAGCATCACCTCACACATGGACTTCTGTGTCAAACTGCTAACTCATGTCCCTGTTACCACTCTTGCCTAGAAACATGGCAGGGTATAGAAAATGTTTTATTATTTTATTTTTCCCAAGTAGTCTTGTTTGGGCCTAGTTCTTTCAAAATCCAGTGACATACAACAATTTCATGTTGTGTAGTATAGACATTGTCAAGGTAAAAGAGGAAAGACAAATTGAACTAGCATCTCAAATAGCCAAACAATTCCAAAAAGAGAATTTGCTAGGAAACCAATGACCATAGTGAACCATGCCCAATGCCAGGTTCCCTATTTATGAAACCAAGACGTTGGATTAACCCAGTTGAAAATCTGCATCACCACTTTAAAAATCATATATTTCAAGCTTTTAAATATTTCTCTTGGTTTTTTCCTCCTATTACTGCTGTATTAATGGCAGAATCATATGGTCATCCCATTATGAATTGAATTCTCACAACTCTGTGTGTATTTTTTTCCTCAGATTTTGAAGATTTTTAAAACTCACTATCATCTCTTGCATCTAATATATGGAATAGATATTATCTACACAAAATAAAGAACAGAAAAAATGTAACCTCTGTAAGTTTCCCTACTTTCTCAAAAAAAAATTGCAATTCAAATAATCTTATAACTAAACAAAAACATCTTGACTTTTAAATGAGGCAATTTAACTAAATCATTTTAAATAAATCAGCACAAGTCAAAATGCACTTTTCTACTGCTGATGTTATACATTGATATAAGTTCATAAAATGTTATGATGAAACATTTAAATCATGAAATGTCACAGACACTTCTCAGATTATGAGAGAATAGTTCATCAACATATAATATGCCAAAACTCTGAGAAATGCAATAACCTGATATAAGGAAATAGCTGATGATTTTTCTGATAATAACACAATTATGGTACAGTGTCAGTTTAATGAATTACTTTACCATTGCCATGGATACTGAGTTATTTATCTCTAATATACTTAGTTACACATAAATGAAAATGGAAAAGATCCCAAATGGTGGTTGTGTAAATTTTCGCTGAAAATTGGTATAGAACTACATTTTCAAGGATGTTTAAATGCTAAATTTTATTATTTGTCATGAAATAGTAGTATTTGTTGAAGTCTCTCTAGGTTTCTAAGTTAGAATTAAATAAGAACATTATTTTTAGGTATAATTAACAATCTCTCTCTCAATGTCTATCTAAATATCAGTATATAAACTTACATACATACCTATCTGGATGTACAATAAAAAAATTGTACAGCAAAATTGTAACAATTATTATTATTGCTAATTCTTCTGTTCTAAGCCCCAAATTGTCACTAACGGCCTCTTCTCCTAAAAGATTCTGGACATACAACTTGAGATTTGCAAGATAGGCACATCCCTGATGTCAGTTACTCGATGTGAAATGCCATTTTTTCCCCTCATGTTTAGGAAAGTAAAAATAAATGCCTTTCAAAACATTCATAGCATAGCTTTTGTCTGTTTCTATTATGAATGTCAAGTTGAAAAGAAAATAATCATGAAAATGCAGGAAATAAAAATTAAAAAATAAGCTATCTTTCTCAGCGTTATTTAAAAATTTTAATCACTTTTTGGGATCATGTTAATGAGAGTGAAAATGGGTTTCAATTTTGACAATTTTTCTAGGTTTCTTTTGCACTGACATATTAAATGTGTTTAATGATCTTCATTTGTGTTGATTTCTCATACCTTTTGTGTTTTATTCCAGTATAAAAAAATCATACGTGGCTGAGTGTGGTGGCTCTCACCTGTAATCCCAGCACTTTGGTAAGCCAATGAAGGAGGATCGCTTGAGCCCAAGGGTTCAAGACCAGCTAGGCAATAGTAAGACACTATTTCTCCAAAAAATAAAAATAAATAAATAAAAACTATCTGGGAACAGTGGCATGCACCTGTAATCCCAGTTACTCAGAAGGCTGAGGTTGGAAGATCGCTTGAACCTGGGGGATGAAGGCTGCAGTGAGCCATGATCATGCCACTGCACTTCAGCCTAGGTGACAGAGCAAAACCCTGTCTCAAAACCAAAACAAAACAAAGCAAAAAATCATATACTATAGTGTGATACAGTAATGATTAGAATTCACACACGTTTATACATTTTTTCTTTCCTGAATTGTACAGTAATGATTAGAATTCACACACATTTATACATTTTTTCTTTCCTGAATTGTAATTTATTAAAAAGGATTCAAGATTGTATCAGAAATACATTCAAGAAAATGTGTTGTAGTGCTCAAGAATGTGAGCTCTGAGGCAGCATTATTATCTGACTCCACTTTATCTGACTCCATTTCTTAATAACTGTTTGGCTTTTTACCATTTTTTAATCTTCTCTGTGCCCCCAGCTTCCTAATTTGCACATGGGAGATAATAGTACCATAAAAAGCATGTAGAAGAACTCTGGGCTCTTAACAAGAACCCAATAAATGTACCTATTTTGTTATATAATGTTAAAATAATCTTAGCAATCCATTCACATTTATATTTGTATCTTTTTGTTTTAGGATGCTATAGAATAAAAAAAGAAAGAAACATTAAAAAAAAAAAACCAGATTCCATAATATGCTAGTCTCTGATAATCTGTCTTCATTTGATAGAAGCACAATTTTAAATATTTGAATAAAAATATTTACCCAACGTAGATAATATAAAATCTATCTGTTGCATTTAAGTGATAAGATCATGAATAATTAATGTTTAATAGCTAATTTTTTGCTGAGCGTGTTTTAGATGCCAATCACTTGCCTAAGGATTTCACATATTATCTATGTAAATGGCATTATAATTTATTGGAGGTGCTTTTATCCTAATTTTTCAGATGAGAAAACCGAGGCGTGGAAAGTTTGGGGAATCTGTTCACATAGTGGGGGACAAATGTCAGTATAAAAGCTTAATCACTGTGACTCAAGAACTAACAACCTTTGCTCCTCTAATGTGCCACCTCCCAGTAACAGTGACTATGAATACAGTTGTGAGGATATCAACCTCTGTTTAATAATAAAGATTTAAGGATAAGTTATCCCATGACAAAATATTTGTATCTTGAGACAGTAAACATACTTGAGAAGGCCGTTACAAAGTTGTGGATTCTTAAGGGTGAGACTCTAAAACAATGAGATGAATTGCTTTTTAGAGATTTTAAAGTAACGAGATCAATGATTTTTTTTTTAAATAGATAACCTAAACATGTAAATGAATGCTATAGTTTTGAAAACTAAGAAATAATGGTATCTTTCAAGTGATTCTGTCATAGTTGAAAACATTTTGGGAAACTGGTATTTGAGATTGTATCAGAGATACTTTCTGAGCAAATAATGAACATGGATCACAGCATTTTCAAATCCCATACTGGCTCGTGTTTTATAGAATAGTATTACACACTTTGTTCTCTGTGATTTACACATCAGACTTAAATCTGAGTAACATCTTTTATCTTTTCTCTCTCTCACACACACACACATACATGCAAGTGCAACAAAATTACCCACAAATGACCTGGATTTGACATCAAGGATATTTATATGTGGGATGACAATGGTTCCAGACAAGAAGAATTAGAAACACCTTTCCTTATTCATCTAGTAGGTACAGCTAAAAATCCTAGAAATCACATATAAAACAAATACAAGAAGACTCTGAAAGCTAGAGAGAAGTCAGGCTGGTAGGGACCTTTGGAACCAAGGAACGACACTACAATAACTTGCCTAAATTTCTTTTTCAGATTTATTTATCTCAGGATTAGTGCTGGAGAAGTCAACAAACTAGAAATGCCAAGGAACACAAGTTAAAAAGCTGATGAAAAACCTGCTTTCTCTGGCTTAATGACCAAGTAAGGGGCAGCCAAGAAAGACATAAGGCTTTTAGACAACAGCCACCCTATTCCAGGGAATACCACTGTTTCAGTCCCACTCCCCACTCCCACCCCTGTAAGCAAAAGCTGAGTGGGGAGCATAGACTTCCACCTTCCATCTTCACCAGGCCATAACAAGACACTGTTAAATACAAAATAATATTTAATAATACTTCTTAAAGTATGGTTGGGAAGACTGTATTCAGGATCATTACATGATCCCATTGCATGGCCAAGTCAAGGAGTAGAGTGGAGTCAGTGGATGGAAAATTAGTAAGAGGAAACATGAAGTGTAAGAAGGATTCTCGGCAAACCAACCCAACAGGGCTTACGTTACTTAGAGAATAGTGGAGGATGAGGGACTGGATCAGACATCAAAGATGATCAGATATTGAGGAAAGAGGTTTCTTGTTAGCAAAATGTAGATTTTTGCTAAAACTATACTTTACAAGGGAGTGCACATATGGACCTAGGAGAAGGTTCAGTAGCCTGAATAAAGTGTGGTGAAGCAGAGAATCTTGTCAACATGCCTAACTCCCTAGCTCCTTTGTGCAGATGCCAGAAAAGGATAAGTGCAAATTGGGATCCATGACTCTTAACCCTGCTGGGCAGTAATTAGCCTCTCCCTTGTTAATGGGGAGTATGTGGAAAACCTAAATTTTACCCCACCCAATAGTAACAAAGCAGCCTTCCCTCTCCCCACTGGGGGTGTCAAAGGAGGCATAGAGGAGATTCAGGATTCCTACCACCACACAGCATAATGAACCTGCACCCTATTATTTCAGCAGTGGTAACACATGGAGCTATAATGAGACCTCCCTCCTCCTCCCAGCAAGGATAGTATCAGTGGAGGTCTAGTGTGGAGCCTCAAATCCCAGCTATAATAAGCCATTCCTTCTTTGCTGTCAAAGGAGGTTGAGTGAGGAACCTGGACTTTCATCTCCGCTTGGTAATAAAAATGAGGGATCCCCTGATGCACTGATGCAGTATCCTAGACCTGCTAAAAGACAAGATTTACATACGACCCAGCTTTTCATAACATCCCAAAAGTCCAGAATACAATGAAAGATTACTCATCATACTGTGAAGCAGGACAATACTAAAATGACAGATGGCAATAAACAGATGCTAGCACTGAGATAGCACAGGTGCTAGAATGATTCTAAAAAGAATGTTAAAGCAGCTGGCATTCTTAAATTTGCAATTATGAACATGTTGGAAGCAAATAAAAACATTGAAAATCTCAGAAAGAAATACAAATTCTCAGGAAAGAAATAGAAGATGTAAATAAGAAGAAAATGAACACTTTAGAACTGAAAAATATAGTACTCAAAATAAAAATCTGAACGAATGTGACTTACAGCAGAATGAAGAGGGCAACGGAAACAACAAATGAACTCAAAGAGAAAACAAAAGAAAACAGCCAACTTGAAAGAAAATAGAATTTTAAAAGAAATAAGCAGAACTTCAGCAAATTGAAATTTTCAAAAGATTTAACATTTTTATCACTTAAGTATTAGAAGGATAGAAGGATAGGATGGTATTGAAAATTTCCCAACCTTGTAAAAAAGACCAAAACCTACATATTCGAGAAGGTGAGCAAACATAAACAGGATAAACAAAGAAATTCTCATCAAGATTTATCATAATTAAACTTCAGAAAACTAATGACAAAGAAAAAGTCTTGAAAGCAGTGAGAAAGAAACTTCACTTTACCCATGAAAGGGGGGAGGGGCATTCAAATAACAGTCAATTTTTTGTCAAAAATCGTGAAAACTTGAAGAAAGTGATACAAATTTTTCAAGTGCTAAAAGAAAAAAGGCAATCTATAATTCTGTATCTAGAAAAGATACCTCATAGGATGAAAAAACAAATACATTCTCAGATAAATTAAAAGTAGGGAATTTGTGATTGGAGGATCTACCCTAAACAAATGGCTAAAGGAGGTTTTGAAACAAACAGAAACTGATTTTTAAAAACTTGGAAAATCAGAAAAGAAGAAAGAAGAATATAGGAAAGAGCAAAACTGTGGGTAAACATAAACTGCCAGATGAAACCACAAAAGACCCAAAATAGCCAAAGTAATCCTGAGCAAAAAGAACACAGCTGGAGTCATCACAGATTTCAAAATATACTACAAAGCTATAATAAATTACAGCAGCATAGTATTGCCATAAAAACAGACATACAGATCAATGAACACAATAGAGAGCTCAGAAATAGATCTATAAAATTACAATCAACTGATGTTTGACAAAGATGTCAAGAACACACAGTGTGCAAAGAACGGTCTCTCCAGTAAGTAGTGTTGGGATAATTAGATATTCAAGTATATATATGTACAAATGTATACAAGTATATATAAAATATACACTTATTTATATAAAATACAAGCTTATTTGGCCATTAGAAAAATTCTTATTTGCAACAACATGGCTGAAACTGAAAGATATTATATTAATCGAAATAAACCAGGCACAGAAAGACATATACTGCATGATCTCAACTACATGTGGAATCTGAAGAGGAGATCACATAATACAATATATTGAACTTTAAAATAAGAAAATAAAAAGAAAAAAAAATAGAGAGGAGACCCAGTAGTATGCTGTGGTAGTGAATATTTAACAATAAGCTCTCCAGAGTTGGGAAACATTGATTTATAGTATTTGCCAATTTCTATGATGTGCCAATTTTAAGTTACCTATGTGGAGTAGCAGCAAACACAGAATTAGGAAAAGATGTGCATAATTGCCTCTTGAGATGGTGCCATTAGCTCCAGTCCACCACTGGGTAGACACTGAAAGCAATACTAAAATAATGCTTTAGCAATATAGCAATATTACTAGAACTGCAACAGAATTGTTTTGCATGTGTAACATTTATTTTTCGTATTTTTTAATTAAAATCATTTCTATTATTTCATAGTCACTTCAAACAGAAATCCATTTGAGAAAACAGTAGATCAGTGCCTTCAACAAATGCACATGTAACACATCTAAACTGTGTCAGCCATTTGGGTTCCTGATATACTTCACAGAAGGAACATAGCTGGCAAATAAGCTGACAAACATGCCTCAGGTTGGACTTCAGGTCTTGGTTTTCCTGCCAGATAATAAACTCAACCAAGGAGCTTTGAAAGAGGTACAGTTGGGGAACATGTCTGTTCTTTGTCAAAATTTGTTATAATTTTCATCACTAAATAACCAGAATAAAGCTTGGTGCTAGTATCTTTTTCAATCTGGAAGAGAAAAATTATGTTGACTGAAGTATCTCCCATTATCACCAAGATTATCATATAAACTGAAATGTAATGACTGTGTATGGATCATAAGTTACAATAATCAGAGTGTAGGTGTTATTACTGGCTACGTAATTTAACCGGGTCCATTCTCAGCTTGTAAGAGCAGCTGGGCATCATCTCCAGTTGAGAAAATAAAAGTACTGTCATAGGAATCTACAGAACAACTACTAGACTTAGAATCACAATGTGGAAATTACAGCTTATCAAGAAGAAAGATAGAAAGATATAACCTTGTTTCTCTCTTCCCCTCCCTCTTTCTCAACACACACAAACACACACATACACACACATAAACAAACACAAAATCATTAGAGAGATGTAGTCAGAGATCTTATGTCATAGAAATTGTTTAAATTTTTGCAGAGAGGGATATCATTTCTGAGTGCAATGCATTCAGAAATAACTAGTTAGGCTTTTTGAACTCAAGTAAAGAATTCAAGATAAGTATTTAGTCTTCTACATCTCTTCCAAAATAATTTTTAGACTCATTTCCTATATGAAAGTTAATGATCTGGAATTATGCTCTATTTACATGATGTATAATGCAGCCTTTTTTTCTAAAATATTATTATTAATATTCAGAACATGTGCCAGAAATGTCTCTTTCCAAATTCACATTTCTATAATAAATCTGAAAATATTCACCCCAACATATTATAATATACTTTTAATTTCTTAAATTTTTTAATTAAATTTCTAGGTTCGAATTTATCTACACTTCACTACAAGATTAATACATAGTAGTTTTTCCTTTCGTTGTTAGCTTATATAGAGAGAGTATGACTTTGCTTTATGCAAAAATATACTCAATATTGGATTTGTAATAATAATTTTAATTTTAATATGATCAATTTAAAGTCAATACACCTGTACTACTTGGGCTCAGAAATATAGTTTTTAAAATTTTTGATATATTTACTATTTAAATTGAATTTATTTCTAACAAGCAATATAAATGCCACAATCTTACAATGTATCTTTCCAATCCTATTATTCTACATTATCCATTATTAAAGAACATTTTTTCCTCTTACACAGAAGACCTAGATCTTATTCCTTAGGCACTGATTGACTTCCCAGTTCATTGGCCTCTGCATCTCCAAGGGAGGGTTCTTAGTTCATTGTACTGGTCTGTTCCCTGAGTATAATTCTGCATCAATGTTCTCCATTGCTCTTGGCTCAGATTTCTGCGCCCTTTCATCTAAAAAGAAAATTATCATGATAAACTATGCACAGTGACAGATTTCTATCTGAGGACCAAGATGTTGGAGTAGGACAGGGATCAGCAAGCTATGAAAGACCCCTGTCACAACAGGAAACACATAGCTCATAAAGCTTAAAATATTTACATCCTGGTTCCTTACAGAAAAACATTTACTAACTCATGCAAAACACTCTTTTTTTTTTTTGTTACATAGAAAAAGTTATCTAACAGAGAAACATGGATAAATTATTTTACTGGGAGTAGGAAAAATTATTCTAATTATGATTAAGATTTCAGACAATGTAAGATAAGTGAGTAGTAATTTCGATGAAATAAAAATCAAAATGTTTTGCATGAAAAAAGATAATAAATGAGAAAAATATATTTTCAAATGATATCACTGATAAAGAGTTAATATCCCCAATATGTAGACTCCAAAAATAAAGAAGGAAAAAGACCAATACATTCTAAGCAAGAAAAAACAGCAAAAGATATAAATAATTTAAAGAAACATTTATTATTTCACATAAAAATTATCATCAATCTTGCATACAATTAAATAGTGCAAATTAAAACTGCACTAAAATATGATGTCTTACTTATCTACCCATTTTTCCCTACACCCTTCCAGGATTTTGGCTAATACCCTTGGTAGGTTCTCGGTCAACAAATACTGTGAACCACCAACCTCAAGATTACTCCAGTCCTCAACATCTTGTATTCTAGCTAAGTGCCCAGGAATTATGAAAAGGGACAAGCTACCCTGCTATCACCTCTCAACTTTCTGTCCCATACAATCCAAGAGCATAATGCTATAGGTCAAATATCGCTTATCTGAAACATTTTGGACCAAAAGTGTTTCCGATTCTGAATTTTTTTCAGACTTTGAAATAATTGCATGTACATAGTGAGATATGTTGGGGATAGCACCTAAGTCTAAACATATAATTTATCTTTTATAGACATCATATACACATAGAGTTAAAGTAATTGTATATGACAAAGGTATCCCTGTCCACTGAACCATCAGAAAGCAAAGGTATCCCTATTTCAGTCACCCATGTGGACAATTTGTAATTGTTGGACATCATCATCATTTCTGACTTGTAGTTTATAAGCTACTAATAAGCAATCATTTTCCTGCACTTCTTCACACATAAGTACTATAAGTAAAAATTATGACACACTATTAGTAAAGTGAAAAATTCAGCAGCACAGCAGCAGCACCAGAACCCCTGTACCAGCTGGTAGACAACAGCCACAACCATCACCAGCAGGTTTTCAGTTCCCACCTACACTCCTGTGTTTTAATTAAAAGGTTGCTGTATGCTGCATGTTAATTTTTTTTAGGTGATAAGAAATATCAGAAGTAGTTGAGGAAAAAGAAAGTGTGTCCCCTAAGGATAAGAAGGTATTCTATCGGATGACTTTTTAAAGTGTGTCTTTTAGGGTCGTCTGCCTCATTAACAATGGTATTTGTCTTAGTAGTCTCTCTTTGATTTGATAAGCTGACATGGTTTCTTGTCCTATCATGCATACCGCTCTAGTGCTTCCTAAGCTCATCACACATTTTTTACCATGTCATCTACAGGCACTTTGCCTGCAGTGTTAATGACATCATCTTCATAGTTGTGTGCCTGCATTTTGACTGTGACCCATCCCATGAGGTCAGGTGTGGAGTTTTCCACCTGTGGAGTCATGTCAGTGCTCAAAAAGTTTTGGTTTTTGGAGATTTTGAATTACAGATTTTTGGATTTAGGGATGCTCAAACTGCAACTGTCTTACATCAATAAATTTCAAGTAATTTTTTATGAAGTCATAGTAATTGGATATTATATTTCCAAAAATATATCAAGAAAAATCTTGAGGTAAAAACTTTAAAAAAATAAATTAATATAGGCATCTAAAATATAACTACCATATTATGAATTAGGCTAAAATAGTATTTCCACATAGCAATAATTTTCTAGTGGAAAATTATACACCACTGTAAATGATACATCACTAGAATCTGATACATCACTAGAATCTGATACTATAAAGGTAATATCTTAAAATATGGAAAATAAAGATGAAAGTAATCCTAAGGATTATCTTCCTTTAGATTCCTTTTTTTTGAATTAGAAGTCATTTTTTAATAATAGTAGTTATGCCATCTGCATATCATCATAATTCAGTATACTTTATAAACCTATATATAACACTTTCTGTTTTAAGATTTTTTAAAATTTTTTATTATTATACTTTAAGTTCTAGGGTAGATTCCTTATTTTACTTACAGAACAGTAAAATAAGATAGGAAATGTGAAAAAATTATTTCTGAAAAATCCTCCTGCTTTTTTATAGAAGTAGTTTTTAAATGAAAGCAATATTATCCTGTTTATTTGATATTAAAAATTTTTATAGAAACAGTCACCTAGGCAACAAAACCCCATAAAATAATATAACAATTTGGGATATGTTTTTCATCTTTCTTAAGAATAAGCCAAGAAAAATAGTTTTGATTTTAAGATGTTAGTTGGGTCACTGTTAGAATAATTTGATTTAGAAAATAGTAACACAAATATTTAATAGAAATAAGCTTCTGAAAGAAGGGAAGATGCATTTCAAAACATTCCATCTTCGTAGATGGAAAGTCTTGGATAGCCATGATGTGAAAAAAACCAAGGCTAGAAATTTAATTCTTTAGTATGGAGGAAGATCATAAGGATACAAATATAAGCAAGATACTTACTTTTGCATGGTGATAAACACAATTCTCAATAACACATAAAATGTCATAAAGAAATTACAGAATTATTTATAATTAAAATAGGATCATGGAATTTATGTTGTTTATTTTAAAACAGAAAATGATAAATATATTATAATATATACAGAAAAGTTTACTTTCTCAGCTCAAACTAAGTCAGCAGATATCAGGATCTGGATAACATTATTCATGTGACCTTCAGATGTCTGGCTGCCCTCTAGGTTGATGGGGTAACTGGGCCACATGTTTGCAGATTATTCAGGTTAGTCTGTCTTTTTTTCACGTGGTGGTGGTCTAAGACTTTCTAGTATCATCAAGTTGACAACTCTACAAACCTCTGCTCGTGTCCCAATGGTAATGCATCATTGGTCAAAGCAAGTCATATGGCCAACCCAGAGCCATTATTATGTCTTTCTGGGAGATCAAAATTTGTAGTCAATTTGACAACATATAACAGCTGAGTTTTTGGCTACATATATTTATACATCTCCTGTAAGCAAAGTAGCGCAACACAAAATAACAAAATAAATTCCATGCTCCTGTAAGCAACATTCCCTAACACAGGACTCTCTCATTTAATCAAATATGGCATGAGAGTTGCAATTTGGATGCATACGAGGATGCTCTTGATGTGGAGGCCTATGAGAAAGTGACCTTTTATAATATACACAACAGGCTAGATAGGCACGGGAACACCTGATATGCATTCTTATTCAGATAGAAGAACAAAGGAAGTCACATAGTCATTGGCCATAGCAATTCCAAAGTCTTGTTGGGAGAATATTGCCAGGGCTCTCTATAGTGGGGACAAGAAATATTCCATGAGTATGGCCTAGCAATAATCCCTGGAAATAGGTCCCTGTCCACTAACCTCTTTACATTCCTCAGATTATTTTCCAGTGTCATATTTTTCTGTTCCTTGGGAGTGCCTCTCTATTTAAATGTTCACCACGGCCCATGATTTAGGTTTTTGTATTGTGTTCTCTCCCCTCTGAGATATACTTCATATTTCATAAGGCGTAGACCATCTTGGTAACTGTTGCAAATTAAAGAAGGCAGTAAATTATTTGCCACGTTTCCCACCTATTTGCTTTCTTCTGGAATTTGTGCTGGCTCTTGGGACTAGATGTGATTAATAGAGTGTAGCAGAAGAGATGTTTAACCACTGGGCATGGGCTGTAAGACATACACGGCTTCTGCTTTTTCCCATATGATACAATCCCTCTCAGAAATCAGATGCCATGTAAGAAGTCCAACTATACCGAGATAACCTGTAAGGAAGGCCAAGTTAACCATATGGAGATAGAGGCCACTGTAGGAGCAGCAAGGTGCCAGACATGCCAGGAAAGCTTTATTGGATTTTTCAGGCCACTACAGCTTCCTGCCGAATGCAATCAAATGAATGACCCCAGTTAACAGAACATAGAGCAGAAGAAACATCCAGCTAACCCAGTCCTAAATCTTGACCCACAAAATCAAGGGTTAATTAGAGTAAATTAAGTTTGAGCAATTCATTGCATAGAAATAGGTAACAACAAGAACAGCAGCCAAAACTAGGGTAACATTCTCAAAATGCTTGCTGCTTATGAAGAGTTAGAGGCCCAGAAATTTCTTTTTAAAGAACTATATTCTTTTGTATGCCAAGATTGTGATACTTTAATTAGTACGATTCCTTAAAAGCTTTATCCCCTGTCTATGAATATGATCCAGGTGCATGTTTATTGCTTCAAGGCTAAATCTATCATTTTTTTGAAGACAGGTGGTGCTCTAAAACTTTCTCTACAAGGAATGTATCAATCTTCAGTAGGAAAAAACACACATACAATTCTGAGAAGCCCTCTTTTTAGGGTCTTAGGCACTAACTTAAATCTAATAGAAATTTTTAAAAAGGTCTTGAAATTCATTCTGCACCCCTAGACCTTGTTTTACTTTTTGTTTGGGGAGATTTTTACTGACCGAAGAGTCAGAAGATAACAAACAGATTCATTTGTAAATTTGGTGCTTCTCTATTACCTCTAAATTCTGCTTGCAAACTGAATAGTTTATTCTTTAGCTATTCTCTTTTTGTATCTTTCAATAGACAACTAAAATAGATCAATTGATATTTCATATATTTATTTGGCCTAGAAATCATCTTTCCAAGGTGGCTATATTTATTGGTCAATTTTATGTCTTTCCTGTTACTGTATTTGACGGTTGTATTTTTCTGCAACTACAAACACAGGTCACCAAACTGCTATAGTAGTTTCTGTATCATTATTCTTTCCTCTTTCTAAATGGTTAGTACATCATTTGTTTTGCTATACCAACAGTTTTCCGGACACTTTTTTTCTGCCTCATCCAACGTGCTCATTCCCAAATCAGTGCTGTTTTATGTTTTTGTTATGACAGTGCCTGATTTCTAAGTACTAACTTCTTCAGCAGTCAAGAAAACAAGAATACTATGAGCATTATAGAGATACAGTAAATAGTAAAGGAATTAACCTTGAAAAATGATGACTGAAGCTGAGGAAGTAAAGCTCTGGAAGCGGAAATCCGATAGTCACTACTGAATTCAACTGAAATACTCACAAAGGTGGACATGTCAGAGTTTGCAAGGCAATAATGCAAGAAGTCAAGCATATCCAGTTACAAAAGTGGAGCAACAGAAGGGGAATTCATGGAGATGTCTATGTGCCTTTGTAGCTTCTGCTTACCAGTTTCAAAACCCAGTATCTGGTGGTGGGTATGAGACTGCTTCATCCAGCAGGATTGACACATGGAGCAGAGGAGAATGAAGCAAATCCACTGGGCATCTCTTTGTACATAACCATATGTGACTATGACAAGTTTGCAGGATTGATTGTTGTTCCACTTACTCTTCTGGATCTTGCCTTAGTTTCTCTTTTGGCCAACACTAATCGACTCCAGGTGAGGAAATTCTGGAGAAAGCGTAGCCCTGTCTCAATCACGTTAAAAGCACAATCCAACACAGACTTGTATGGCTCCATTTTTAATGTTTAGATCTCTTATCCATTCAGAATATATTTTGGGGTATGATGTGAGGTATTGGATACATTTTATATTTTGATGTAAATATGTACTAGAAAGTATTTATTTTGACCACAAATTTGAGATGCAATTGATATATTATGTATAATATGATATATCACATATACCATCTTTTCATTATTTGGGGATTATTTTATATTTTTCCATTGGCCCATCCTCTACTTATAAGTCAGTGTTACAATGTCTTAATTGTAGAATTTTATTGTTTGCTTTAATATCTAATACAATGAGCTTCTACTTTCAAACACACATACAGCTGCTCTTTGAATCAAGAATTTGTATTCATGTTACTAGATTCTTGGACAGAACTCTTCAGCACTACACACACTATCTATAATCTGACCATGAAGATCCAGGCTTGGAGCAAACTGACAAAAGAAGATCTGATCTCTGTATCTCAAACACCAACAGAGTGTTTAGGAGAAAAATGAAATAGCGAAAAAGAAGTAGAAATAAAATTGCAGTTATTGCTTAGCTTAATGAGTGCCTGTCAATCCTAATAGAAAAAAAAAAAAAAAAAAGCAGTGATCAGATTTAAGGGATATATATGAGACTGATGTCCCTCAGAAAATTCTAGCTCTTTTCACTTAGACTGAAATGTTGAGTGGCCACTTAACTCCATTGAGCATAGAAGGTGAGTTTCAGAAATAAAGTAGATGATGCTTATGCTATATCATTTAATAAAACTAAATCAGACTATATCAATTTGTTGGTGGCTTTTGACAACATACTAATATAGTAAAGCACAGACCACACTGAAATGAAATAAACTCATATATTACCACTAAGAAATACATATTTTCTTGGACTCTAAATATTTCTTCCCTCTGAAAGCACTGAACTAATGTCTTTAGTGTAAGACTAAACAAGCATGTCTACTCAGAGATGATTCTACCAGAATTCTCTTTCTGCTGAATGTGAGCACATCTGATTCTAGGAATAAATGTTTTAAAAAAGTGATAAAGAATATGGAAAATAAACATATTTAAACCCAACACAAACCCCAAGGTTTTCCCAACTCTTCTGCAGTTTCTATGCTTGCTCCCTTTTCCTGCACATATGGACCTTATTCGATCTAGTGATTAAAGCACATACATGTGACTACCATCTTGGTTTTTCATTATGATATTACTTCCTAATATTGCAGAATCTTCCCAACATGAATTTGAACCATCTTAATCTCAGAGTTGTTTTCAGAACTTCGGACATGACTTTCATGTTCCCAAATCAGATTTTCTGGAAACACTGTGAACTTTATGATTAAGCCCAATATTGGCAAGACCCCTGTTTTCCAGCTAACAGTTTAAAAGATGTTCTCTGCCCTCACTTTCAAAACTGTTTGAAGTATATAAAACATTCCTGAATGTTCTCTATAATATTTATGTTTCCCATTTCAAAACAACTATTTCCCAGGTTTTGTAAAATTGTCTCATTTCTTAGCTCCTCCTCAGCCTTTATTTAATCCATATACTCTTAAATCTTTGCTTAGATCAATAAGATTCAGTACCAAATGAAAACAGTCTTCATCCTGGCCAACATAGTGAAACCCCATCTCTACTAAAAACACAAAAAATTAGCCAGGCATAGTGGCAGGCACCTGTAATCCCAGCTACTAGGGAGGTTGAGGCAAGAGAATTGCTTGAACCCGGGAGGCGGAGGTTTCAGTGAGCTGAGATTGCACCGTTGCACTCCAGCCAGGGTGACAGAGCGAGACACCGTCGCAACAACAACAACAACAACAACAACAAAGCAGTCTTATGTTTATTTTCCAACCAAATATTTTAATGCTTCTCTGAGATATATGTACTTCAGAAAAAGTTGAAGCCATTTTTCTAAGCTTCTAGTTTCCTATTTTGAGTAACCTGAGGATCTTGAACAACTGTAGTAAACCAGTTTTCTTAATTCCCTCCATTGCCTTCTTCCTTTCTTTCATGTGATCTAAGTTGTTTTTGATGGAACTGTAATAATTTATGTGATGAAAATGATTTTATGAATTTTGGACACCCTGAAGAACTTGGACATGACCAAAGTTTATCAGAAAAGTTTAGGCATGAATTCAATACTGGTTTCCTAAATAAGAGAATATTAAACTGAACATTGATTCCATGTCAGGAATATTTCTCTCTATGTGGAATATGCTGACTCACTCAGTCAGATTCAATCTAACAAAGTCCAGGAGGATGCTGCCTGCGTGTATAAGCATGTTGGCAACTTAGAGCTACTGTGTAAGCAGAATTATTTTGAAAGATAATTATTTTCATTGACAGCCTAAACAGGACATAGAGTCATGCCAGATAGAAAATACTGCATTTCTAAACATCTATAGCAAAAGCTACATGAGAGACATCAATTGTACTTGACTCATAGTATCCTCAGGAATCTGGGTTTTGGTATCTTTGGTTTGATTTTGATCTCATAGAGGGAATGAATGTTACTTGTAACTTGGGCCATTTTTGGAATCCTTGATTAAGGCAGTTCAATAAAATATGCAGCAGCAATTATGTTAACATTTAACATGTTTTGATTATAACAGATTGTATAACACCAAAATGTCCTCAAGTATATTTATAGATATGTATTAACTCTAGGTTCAACTGTGTGTGTGTGTGTGTGTGTGTGTGTGTGTGTGTGTGTGTTCTTCCAAGTTGAAACGTCAAATAAGTAAATAGGGAAGCAATTATTTAGTGGAATTCTAGAATATGGACCAAAGAGCTAATATTATTGCACTTAGATAATATGGATTTTTGAAAAGAATAACCTTAGAGGAACAGCCTGAATATTTTACTCCAATTTTAAGGCAAATGGATGTTAAATCTAAACTAAATACTCCACACATGCACAGTCATGTCTCTGAAAAGATAAGGAAAACATAATTAAACCACAATTCTCAAAATTGGCATACCCTTTATTTAAGCTAATGATGGTTTAATTCTAATGTAGTAAATATTAAATTAACCATTTTTTGTGAAACAACACATTTTATCAAAGTAATAGTCATTTTATTAGTTTGCTTAGCTATTGCAAAGTTGCATATACATTAAAACCAGAATTTTAGCTCTAGAAAGAGTCTAGGATACTTTCAAAAATCTTGTTCATTTCACAATGCCATTTAAATTTCCACAGCTAGAAGCATTTGATATTTTTAGAGAGCAATGGTCATGTACATTCTAAAAGCTGAAAAGAGAACATACCAATTACAATTCTAAAGTTATTTCTAACATGTCTCCTACTTCGTTATTTTTGCCCTCAGCAAGCATGAAACAATGATGTACAGAGAATATCTCAGAAAATTAATATATGGCCTTCTTAAATAACCCTTTCAGTGCATTTGGCATTTAATTTTATATTAAATTTATTCTAAACTCATCTACTGCTTATTTTTTATCCCATTTTGTATGCATAATACTATTTTTACCCAATAGTTGTCATATTAACAGCATAGTAATATGAATAACATCATGCTAATGTCATTAAATGAGAGGAGGTATCTGTGAGCACTTGGGGACTGGGATTGAAGCAGGTTTGTAGGAGAAAATGAAGACCTTGTCCTTAGACATGTTAGGTTTTTGATGCTTAGTTAAATGTAGCGAACCAACTTCCTTTATACAAACAAATCAATGAGGTGATCTCTAGTTCTTTTCATCCTTCATCTCTGCTGAAATGATTCCTTCTCAGTGGTGTGACTTCATTACTCTCTCTTCTTTATTTTCATCATAGCAATTAACACTATCTGAAATTACATCATTTATTTATCTACTTGTTTTTGGTTGCCTCTCACTAGAATACAGGCTCCATGAAGATAATCTATTTTGTCTTCTGCTATATTCTCAGAATCTATAATAGTATTTGAAACATAGTAAGCATACAATAAACATTTGTTGAATAGATAATGATGAGATGAATTTCAGATGTTACTTCACTTACCTCCGGCAATTTGTTTGCAGGACACCAAATCTGGAGTTTGCTGGTAAGTCCAATCAACTCTTTAAACAGAACATAGCTATTGTTTTAATAGTTTGTTGTTTGGGATATATATACATATCTAATATATATGTGTGTGTATACATGTATGCACACATATCCAACATACATATGTGTGTGTTTGTATATATATATATAGTAGAAAATGGGCCACAGATAATGCATAATTTTTATTCTTTTATTACTTTGAGGTAGGTTCAATGATTAGTTCTCTGTACTCTAACAGTAACATTCAACAGTAAACAAGCACTATCAGGGGAAAGATATACTTCTCACAGGTATTTAGTAAGTGTAATATGTCCTAGTTTTGCAATGTGTAGATATTGTCTGAGAAAAGATACCTTCAAATTTTGGTTTTGCTTACTTAATAAAGTAGACAATATAAAAATCTGCATTTAATTTAACTCTCAATGAAAAAGAATAAACTATATGTGGCATGATGAGCTGTTAGAAAGTATTAGGCTTGTAAGTGGGAATTTAACTCACTTTGACTTACCTTTCATTATCATGCCTATATGTACACAAAATGTCTCAGATTGTTGTCCAGCTGAAAAATTACAAAAGTGCTTAATCCACAGAGCAAAAACAGTAACTCTATTACTATTTTAGTAATAGCTTAGTAGTCATGCTGTACTGTTTAAGGAAAAATGACAAGAAGAAAAAGGTTTGTACATGTTCAATACTGGCAAAACCATTCATTTTCCTTTTGTTATGGTCACAAATAGTTAATATTAAAAGAGGATATAATAAAACCATAAGAAGTACAACTTCTTAAAAATGTCTAAATAGTCCCCATTTACTCCAGGGATTTGATAGTTATCTTAAAGACAGAATAGTTTAAGCCAGTTAATTGGACTATAGACATTGTTCTTGTCTTCTCCAGTAGTTCTTAGCTTTTTGGCACTCAAAATAATGTTGTCTCCCAATATCTGTAGGAAGTTGGTTTCAAAACCCCCATGATTACCAAAATCTGCAGGTGCTCAAGTTTCTTATATAAAATGATGTAGTATTTGCATATGACTTACCCACATTTTTCCACTTTCTTAAATAATTGTTAGATTAATTTTAATATCTAATACAATGTAAATTCTATAAAAACAGTTGTTATCCTATATTGTTTAAGTAACAATGATAAGGAAAAAAGACTATATATGTTTGGCAATGGCAGAACCATCCTTTTTCCATTTGTTTTCCTTTTATATTCCCAAAAAATATATAGTTTATTCTTTCTTATTAAGAGGTAAATGGAATGGGCAAACATTTTCAATCCACGGTTGGTTTACTCTGTGGATGTGGAACCCATGGATAGGGAGGGTTGACTGTATATATTTTACAAAGATATTTAACTCAAGTATAACACACACACACACTACAATATACACACATGTACATATATTCTACTACAAATGTTCATACACACATGTTAAGTATATAGAACCATGTATTTTTACATATGTATAACCCTGTGTTCCACCATATGAAAGAAGATACAGGGCAATTTTTAGCATCACAGAATGCTCCTTTAGGTTCCTACCCAACAAACACCATCATCCACATACTGTGATTACTACTAGTCTTATTTCTCACATAGTAAAAATTTCATTTGCTTTTGAGCTTCATATTAATATAAATGCAATAATAAAGTATATACATTAAAAAACAGATCTATGCAGGTATAATTTACATATAGTAAATCATCCTTTAAAGGTGTACAGTCATATGAATTTCACACACAGTCATGTAATCACCACCACAGACAGATGAGATATAAAGCATTTCACCGACCACCACGGTTCCCTCATTTGACTTTATAGGCAATACCCCTCCCTAAAACTCAAGTTCTAAAAAACACTGGCCTGTAGTTTGCTCCTATGAGTTTGACTTTTCAAAATATATAAATGAAATCATATTATGTATAGCCTTTGAATCATATAAGTCACTTGTGATTCATCCCGGTTTGTTGTATCAGTATTCTGTTTCTTTTTGTTATTGAATAGTATTTAATTCTGTGGATGCACCAGAGTTTATCCTTTCACCATTGTTGGTATACATTTGGATTCTTTCTAATTTGGGATGATTATGAATAAAACATCTGCAGATATTCACCTACAGAATTGCATGTTGATGTATACTTTCTTTTCTCTTGAGTTAAAACCTAGAAGAGAGCTTGTTAGGTTGTACAGTAAATGCATGTGTAATATATATGTATAAATTAAAGACTGTTCTCTGAAGCAATAGACCTTTTTGCATTTTGCATCAATGATGCTTGATAAACTTGCCCTTCATCCTCACCAGTATATAATTGTATACAATTGTAGTTTCAATTTTATTTTTCCCAATGACTAGGGATGTTAAGGGGCATATTACATCCTTTACTTCTGTCTTTACATATTACTTAATAAAGTGTCTGTTCAAATTTTTAATTTATTTTAATTGAATTGCTTGTCTTAATGAGGTATATGTTATCAATTAAGGGTGCTATAAAAATATAACACAAAGTGCTTGGCTTAAACAACAAATTATTTACTTCTCACAGTTGTCAAGGCTTGAGAATTTCAAGATCAAAGTGCCAGCAGATACAATCAATGTATGGTGAGGACTCACTTCCTGGTTTGTAGGTGGCCATGTGCTCTTTGTATCTTCATATGGTGGCAAGGAGGGAGTGGGAGAGCACATGGTGGAGAGACGGGGGGAGCACATCCTTATATGGTGGCAAGGGAGGAGGAGGAGGAGGAGGAGGAGGAGAGAGAAGCCCCTCTTATGAGGGCGTTAATCTTATTCACGAAGCTCAATGCTCACGACCTATTTACTTTCCAAAGACCCCACCTCCTAATGCCATCACATTGGTTAGGGTTTTAACAAATAAATTTTGGGGACACACAAACATTCAGCCCATAATTTGTGATAGTTCTTTATATATTCTGGATACAAATCCTTTCTCAGATATGCATTTTATTTTCATTTTCTTACAATTTGTTTCAAAAATGAAACTTGATCAAGTGTAATATATATTTTTTAAAGTTTGTATTGTGTTTTGGTGTGCTACGAAAGCTTCAGTTTTTACAAGGTCTCAATAAGTTTTGCAATATGTTTTCTGGAAATTTTCTTATTTTAGTTTAGTTCTAGTTTTAAATCAATGATAAGTTTCATGTTAATATGGAACTTGACACAAAGTTTGATTATTTATTTATTTTACATGTAGGTGCCCAATTTTTTAGTGACAATTTGTTTTAAAAAATCCTATCCCCATTAAATTCCTTTAGCAAATTGTTAAAAATCAGTTGGATATTTTTTTAACTCTATTTTTACTTTTTATTATTTTTTACTCGCTACTCTGGGCCATTGGTCTGTGTGTCTTTCTTTTGTCTTAATTTTTTTAAGGCATTTTTGTTGATAAAATTTTGTTTTTCATTAAGCACCTCAAAATGTCAGTTAAATGACACTTAATTGTTTTCTGGCTTGCTTAATTTTGACGAGAAATTTACCATAATTCTTGTCTTTGTTTTTCTATATGAGATCTATCTTTTTTCCATCTTCAAGATTGTTTCTTCGTATTTGATTTTTAGCAATTGGACTGTGTCTAGAATTTTTTGTTATTAATGCTGTTACTGTTGCACTTGTTTCTTTTGAAACAATCTGCATTTTTTCAGTTCGATGTATTTTATGTATTATTCTTTTGAAAATTATTTGTTGTTACCTCTCCAAATATTCTGCTACCTTCCCTCTTTATTTCTGGATCTTGAATTATGCATATGTTAGACTGTTTGATATTATCCCATAGCTCTTATATGTTCTATCTTTCTTCTTTATGGTTTAAGCCTTTTTTGGGTGTGTTCTATTTTCTTATTTTTCAATTTTGGTAATTTCTATTAACATGTCTTCAATTTCATCCATTATTTTCTTAACTGTCTTAAGTTCATTTATGAGCCAAGATAAATAATTATTTTTCATACTTTGCTACAATTTTATAATTTTCACTTGATACTTTTCTCTCTCTCTCTCTCTCTCTCTCTTTTTGAGATGGAGTCTTGCTCTGTCATCCAGGCTGGAGTGCAATGGTGTGATCTCTGCTCACTGCAACCTCCACCTCCCAGGCTCAAGTGATTCTTCTGCCTCAGCCTCCTGAGTAGCTGGGATTACAGGTGTGAGCCCCCCCCCACCACATCCAGCTAATTTTTATATTTTTAAGAGACGGGGTTTTACCATGTTGGCCAGGCTGGTTTCAAACTCCTGACCTCAGAGGTTCCACCCACCTCAGCCTCCCAAAGTGCTGGGATTATAGGCATGAGCCACAGTACCAGGCCTTTTCTTTTTCTTTCTCTCTTTTTCTTTTTCTTTCTTTTTTTTTTTTTTTTTGAGATTGGGTCTCACTCTGTAACCCAAAGTGGAGTGCAGTTGCACGATCTTGGCTCACTGCAACCTCCACCTCTGGGGCTCAAATAATTCTCATGACTCAGCCTCTCGAGTAGCTGGGACTATAGGTGTGTGTCACTGCATCCAGCTAATTTTTTATATTTTGGTAGAGACGGGGTTTTACCGTGTTACCCAGGGTGGTCTCAAACTCCTGAGCTCAGGCAATCCACCCTCCTTAGCTTTCCAAAGTGCTGGGATTACAGGTGTGAGCCACTGCACCTGGCCAATACCTTCTTATCATTTCCATTTATCCTCTAACATTTTCCCATCTGTTTATGATGTTGTCCCCTTTAACATATTAGTCATTGCTATTTTAAAATACTTTGTCAAATAATTTCAGCACCTTGGTCATCTCTGTGTCTTGTTATATTTATTGTTTTTATCCTCATTATTTTTAAGCCCATTTTCTGTGTGCACTTAAATTTTTTATTAAATCCTGGATATTAGGTGTAGAACAGTAGAAACTGAAGTAAATCATATTAACACCTGAAAATAGGTACATTTCTTCTCTCAGACATTCACCTTGGTGGTTTGGGTGAATCTTGTCAGGACTTTGCTGGGATGATATTTTGTTGTTGCTATGCTTAAATTCTGCTGGTAGTTAGCTGCTATTGCTTTGAATTTGAAGTGAAAACAGGGATGCTGGAATATTTTTCTTAGTGTTTTACACTCAGAGTTTTACTTCTATCTGCATAGGAGTTTCCTTGTATGCCCTTGCCCCTCTGAAAACAATATGCCTTTATTACTTGCTACTTGATGATTATTAGGCTGACGTTAGGTGGCCAACATGGTTGTTCATTGTTTTAGTCAAGTCACTGTCTTAGAGCTTGGAAATGTCATTTATTTATTGTCCCTGTCCTGTTCCCTGTGGTAGAAAAATGCTACCCTTTATCCGTGACAGATCTTGCATATGAGAGCGTTTCTTGCATCTCTCGTATTAGTAGAAGATTTTTAATGGTACTGGTATAAAGTATTGGGTCCAGGCCAGGCACCATGGCTCATGCCTGTAATCCCAGAACTTTGGGAGACTGAGGCGAGTGGATCATCTGAGGTCGTGAGTTCAAGACCAACCTGACCAACATGGAGAAACCCCGTCTCTACTAAAAATACAAAATTAGCCAGGCATGCTATCACATACCTGTAATCCCAGCTACTCAGGAGGCTGAGGTAGGAGAATCACTTGAACTTGGGAGGTGTGGAGGTTGTGGTGAGCTGAGATTACGCCATTGCACTCCAGCCTGGGCAACAAGAGCAAAACTCCATCTCAAAAAAAAAAAAAAAAAAAAGATATTGGGTCCAGGATTGTTTCCTATTTTGCTTTGTTTTTGACCTGTACTTCTGCTAGCCACGATCAATCTTCTCCTATGATCTGAGGGAGAGATGGCTTGCTGTCAGTTTCTCAGCATTTTAAGCCTTTTGCTCTGTATGAGAGTAGGGTCTAGGCAGGTGGCTGAGGTTTTTGTGCCCTTCAGCCATCAGCTTCCAATTATCTATTTTACATCACCACCATACGCAGAAGTTCTCTCTGGTCTCCTGTACACCTGCCAGTCTTTCTACTGAGCACCTTACAGAGTTTCATAGAAAAGAATCCATAGGTGAATGCGAAGTCTCCCTGTGTAGGGGTCTTTGTTAGGTTTTTTTGTTTTCATCTCTATTAATATCCTGAATGTGAGCAGATGAGCTCTTGGATCTGAGACAAATTTATTGTTAGCTCTCTTTTAGTAAATAAGTGTGCCAGTCCCTCTCTCTGTAGACGTTACCCTTTGTGCAATGAGATAAAAGCAAGAGGTGAAACTCTCCTGCATTACTAGCCAAATACCCCATAGGCAAGGGGTAAAGAACAATGGACTCTCTCAATTTACAGACAGTAAGAGACACAGGCCCCCTTCTCCTCCCCAAAATAGAGAATATAATAATATAAAAACTTTTGCTCCTTAAAATTAAATGGAAACCATCCTGAATTCTCACCCTTATTTTTGCAAGGTAAAGACATCTTTCCATGGGAGAGTTAACCCAAAGAATCTCTGGCTTTTACAACCTACAACCGTCTATAAAGTCTTGCTTATAGTATTTGTAATGTGAATATCAATATCTGTATAGGAAGAGAGCATTCCAAGCTTCCTGGCACCTTAGGAATTCGTTTAGGAAATGGATCCAGGCTGGAATCATTTGGCTATATCTGGAAAATAAAAGAAGTTTTATTATCCTTTTAGATCAGAGCAACACACTAGAAAAATGACTACTGATCTAATAGTATGTGAAGAGTAAAATGTTTCCAGGGGAAGTGAAAGCAAGTATTCTCTATTTTTCTATTGTATACATTTCTTTCCTTGTCTCAGGAGAGGAGGGCTCTTTTAGGATCACTAAGATTTCCAGAGAAGTTTTATTTCTCCGCAGGCTCCCCTGGGTTCCATATTGTTGCAAGTAGCCCATATCTGGCCTTTAGCATTTTTTTTTTTTTCAATTTTCATTCATGTTTTCTTACTCACTGTTTAGACAACTGGTGCCTTCTATGTGGTCTGCCACAGGTACATCAGTCAACATCCACCATTTCTTATTAAAAATACCTGTCCTTCTTTAGAATTTAGTCTACTTAGACAGCTCTGTAAACCTGATTCTTTGATGGGTTCAGTCAAAGTTATTATTTTGTACTGTACCCAGATTTTCTCATTGTTAGATCAGGAAGTTACACTGCTAGCTTCCTGTATCCTAGATGAAAATGGAACACATATTATTTATTATTTGGTGTCTAGTTTCTTTGGCTCAACCCTATGCTTTCAAAATGTGTCTATGTTGTTTTACCTTGTAGAAGTCTATTCTTTTCTACTGCTAGTAGTATTCTGCTGTATGAACATTCTATAATTTAGTTACACATTCTCCAGTTGATGAACATTTAGATAGTATCCAATTTGGGTTTATGATAAACAAAGCACTATGAACATTTTTATGCAGATATTTTTGTAGAAGTACGCTCATAAATTTTGGAGTGATACTGCCTTAACTTACACAGATATATATTTAACTTTAGTAGGTAAACTAAATAGATTAAAGAAATGACTAGCAATTTGCACCACCATAGCAAACTATGAGAGTGTTTGATCCTTCACACCCTTGACAACACTGATATTATTGGTGTTTTTGACGTTAATATTACTCAGTAATAATTGTGAATATTCTCAATTTGACCTTCTTCATTGATTATAGAATTTAACACTTGGATAAAATTTTGCTCCAGTTTACAATATTTAGTTATTTTTTTCACTCTTTAAACTAATCAATATCAGGTTTGAGAGAGCACATTGAGGATATTAGTCAACCTGGTTTCTTTTAATGCTTGTTTGTTTTAAAGGTGAGGAAATGTTTGAAATAACAGAATAATACAGAAAATAAAATTTGCAGACTACCTCTGGGTTGCAACTGTTCCTTCATTACTATGGATATAATATAGGAATTATATTTATATTTATGAGTAAGATTATAGTTTATGTCATCAAATAACTCTTCCCAAATGAAATACATTTTGACTTAGAGAGAGCTATTGAGAATATCTGCATAAATATTCTCCAGCTCCTGTCAAATTATTTAAATCATTGATTTCACAATTCTGTCTGCATACAGTTGAAAGAAAGTCTTTCAAAAGTCAATGCATCAATGTTGCACCCACATGCTTTTCCAGAAAGCAGATATAAATTGACTAGCTTTCCCTTCTTAATGGATTTGTCATGTAACTAAACTATTAGTTTGTGCTTATGTCTGACAGTTACCTTGTTATCAGGCCAAGAGTCATGTGCTAATATTTGAATTTCGTCATATGCAATGATTTTTTATGACTTTATATTCAATGCTAAGGTACAGAGAAGGGAAAAATGCTTTCCTTTAGTTTAGAAGTTGGACAAGGGTACACAGACACAGTATGTCATATTTAATAAGAGAAAAAGTCAATTAATACAGAAAAGGAGAATCAGCCTCTAAGTTGAGGTATGTTTGGGTGTTTTCTTCATATTATCAACAGCAAGCTGTCTTTCATGTCTAGGATTCACCAGACAAATGATAAATGCCTGATATTCAGTGAATTTGACATTTGGAATGAAAAAAATAGAGGTCTTGAGGCCTTATTTTAGCTCCTGGAATTGAAAGAGCATGCATAACCATATCCATCTCCTGGATTAACCATAGCTTGTTATTAACTAACAGTGAAGGATGAAATATTAGATATGTTCTGAGGAGTCAAATAAAGTACATGACATGAAAACAAAAAACAATAAGCCATGTTAGAATACATCTCTTTTCAAGCCTCACCCCATATTCCGTCATTATAAAAAAGAATTTCCTGCTTTCCAAAGTAACAGTGCTTAATGGAGAGGATGTTTTATGTCCTATGTAAAAAGTAAACCTAGCAAACAAGAGTTACCTCTTAAGACTCTGAGTGTATGGATATCACCCTGTTCAGCGAAGGGCAAAATGTGAATATATTTTGTCATAGTTTCTGCTATGTTAACAGGTAATCTTGTGCTACTGCAGGCAAAGTTCACTCTCTATTTTACAGTTTTCCCAGAGGCTTTCATAGTCTAATTAATCACTTATCCATTTAAGAGATACATGTGGTCTGTTGAGAGAGAGAGAGAATAAGTATAACATTTGTCTGTGAAATAATTAAGAAAAAAATACGGTTGAAAAATCAACCCAAAATGCAGCAGACAATATAACTTTGGGTTATAACATGGTACTCAGGGTCAGTGTTTAGAATATCAATTACTATTGAACAGAAAATATTTCATACTACTGCGTAATAATGATTATGATCAAGACAATGCCCAGGAACAGATGACACAGAATATATTTTCACTCTTATTCACTAGTGTGTCTGTAAAAATGTGGTAGTACAGAAAACAAAAAGACAACCTATAATTTACATACAAGTACCAACGTTATGTAATTTAATTTACTAAACATAAACTAGAAAATAAGTAACCTGGGATAGATGTGTAGTAACAGTGAACTGAAGGGGATGCCTTCAGAAAGGGCATCAGTGAATGGCAGATTGTTTTAGCATAAAACAACTGTTTTGTTTCTAGCTAATGGGACTGTTCTGAGTGATTGGATGGTGATGAACAAGACAGACAAATCTCTGTTTTCCTGGAGTTCACATTCTGTAACAAGGAAGATGTATAATAAATAAGCAAAACAAACAAACAAACAAACAAACAAACAAAAAAACCATATAATCAGGACAGAGACAAAGTATTTTACATCCAGCTGAGGAGTGATAAAAATGTGGATTTCGTACTGGATATCGGAAATACTTTTGGAGTTAAATTGACAGGATTTGTTACATATATGCAAACTTATATAAATGTGGACATAAAATGTGGCAGTTTGTGCATATTACATAGACATAAATATACAGACATTTTTGAGAGCTTAATTTTATGTTGTTTTTAGAAATTATTATTTCATTCCTCCCCAGGCCTGGAGAGGGAAAACACATGTGGTATGACCTGTGTGGCTCTTTGAATCTCCTTAAGTGTTCTGATGATTCCTTTACTTGACTTCTCAAATACATTTAATATATTATTCTAGCAAAAGCCTTGATCTTTGTGATCATAACGAATACAGAGTGGAGAGTTTTGTTTGTGAAATATCATGAAAAGGAAAATATGAGGTATAGCATTCTTTGATGCCCAGCATGTTCAAATTCACAAAATTAGCCACATCATAAATTCTCTGCTGATTTTCCAGCAATGCCAGAATGCTTGCTTTTTAAAAAACGAACTGGGGGAGCATATAATCATCTGAGCAGTGATCAGCATACCAACACATCTTTTCTCTCTCTTGTACTATTGATCATCTCATCATCTACCTCTGCCTCCTTCCCATCCTTTCACTCACTCTTCTCTCCATATGTCTCTGTTCCCTTTTGTGCTTGTGTGTGTGTGTGTGTGTGTGTGTGTGTGTACGTCTTTTTGGCTCCCTCCTCCATTTCTATCTCTTCTTTTACATCTCTCTCTTTATTCCTCAAAGTCTTCATGAATTTTTGTTGTCCTCTTTTCTGATTTATTTCTCCATTTCCCATCATGCTTTCCTCTAACTCCCATCTCTCACCTACTATGTCCTCCATATGTGGATCTTTGTAAATGCCCCTCTCCTAAAATGACCAATAGCCTTAGCTATATCAATTAATAAAGAACAGGTGTCTGAGCCAAGCTACAATGATAATACCCCAATATACAGGTCCTAGTCTACGTGCATGCATACACTCCTGTGACTATAGATTTCTGCTCAAGGTAACTGACTGGCAATCCAGGAAGGTCTGAACTGATCACAGTCTTATAGGCCGTAGAATGACGACTTTGCTGTTTACTGGAGAGAAGCCCATAGTGCTCTGTCAGCACCATCATGGCATACATTATATCATTTTAGCACTCTTATATTTTCTTCAACTCAGTCTGCTGCAGCAAACTGTCCCCATGTTACTCAGAGTCCACTCAGATAGTCTCATGCCTCTGATTGCACACCTCATTTATGTCATCCATTCCACGCTTACTTACTACTAAGGTTCAAGATACTATATGACCTTCTCAGAACCCATGATACAGTCCACCTTATCAGATTAATGACATTTTCAGTTTCCAGCCAGCAAATAAATAGGGTCAATGGCCAGTTTTTTCTCGTGACTCACTGTGCAGTTTACGGCATGTGTGGCGAATGCTGCTGCTAGTCTTGCACTGATCCAGCTTCTCCAGGAGTTGCCTTCAGAGGTCAGGGAATAAAATCTGGAAAAGTGAGGATAGTTGATATCCAATGGTGTATACGTTGACTCATGAGAGATAAGAGATGGAAAGGAGCTGTTGAATAAATTCTCTTCCACTTCTAGTAATTATTCTGAGGTCTTATGTTTCCATAATGTCTTGTTTGAGAAACATAAAATCTTGTTTGAGAAATGTTTCTTGACAAGAAATCAGCTGTACTTTATGATGATTCTTTGGCCAATTTTGTTATTTACCTTTCTTTCTTTCCTCCCATGCTGCCTTTTCTTTCACTATTACTTTTCTGGGTTTGGAAGCCCCCTAAAATGTTTGCTTCAGATTAGGTCTTCCAGGGAAATAATACTAAAACTTTTTTCCAAAGTTGCAATTACTAATCTCTATGGTGGCCATATAACCAAGTCAGGCCACTTGAAGTTCAGTCACACTATTTTTTATTGATATGTAATATTTATACATATGTAGTTGATACATGTGATTTTTTTGTTATATGCATAGAAACGGTAATGGTTCAAGTCAGGGCATTTATGGTACCCATCATCTTGAGTATTTATCATTTATATGTGCTGAACACATTTCAAGTCTTTGAAATATACAATACTTTCTTGTCTACTATAGACTCCATACTCTACTATTTAACATTACAGCATACTTCTTCTATCTAACTTTATGTTTCTACCCATTATCCAACCTCTCTTAATTCCCTCCCGCCTCTTTTAATTCCCTCCCAACCCACATTCTTCCCAGTCTCTGGTATCTTTTACTCTAACCTCTATATTCATGAGATTAGCTTTCTTCACTCTCACATATAATAAGAATATTAAATATTTTTCTTTCTGTTTCTGGCTGATTTCACTTAACACAATAACCTCCAGTTTTACACATGCTGCTGCAAAGGACAGAATTTGGTTGTTTTATTATGGTTAAATAGCATTCCATTGTGTATATATACCACATTTTCCTTATTCATTTATCTATTGATGGGCACTTAGGTTCATTTTATATATTTGCTATTATGAATAGTGTTGCAATAAACATAGAATTGCAAGTAACCCTTTGATATACTGATTTCCTTTCCTTTGGATAAATAACCAGTAGTGAGATTGCTGGATCATATTGTTCTATTTTTGGTTCTTTAAAATTCTCCATACTGTTTTCCATAGTGGCTATGCCAATTTACATTTCTATCAATAGTGTATGAGTTCCTTTTTCTCTGTATCCTGACCAGCATCCTTTATTTTTTGTCTTTTTAATAACAGTCATTAGAAAACAGGCATTCTAAGTGGAGTAAGATGATACAGAATTGTGATTTTGGTCTGCATTTTCTTGATGATTAATACTTTTGAGCATTTTGTATATACTTCTTGACAGTTTATATATATTCTTTTGAGAAATATGTATTTATATCCTTTGCCCATTTTTAGTGAAATTATTTGTTTTTTCATTGTTGAGTTGTTCAAGTTCCTTGTATCTTCTAGATTTAGTGCCTTGTTGGATGAATAATTTTTAGTTCTAGAGAAATATTAAAATTGTTTTTTTCAATTTCTGGGAGAAAGATGTTGTTGTTTAGATAGGCGTTGCATCAAATTTTTAGATTGCTTTGGATAGTATTTTTCCATTCCATAAGCATGAGATGCCTTTCCATTTGTTTGTGTATTCAATTTTTTCATCAGAATTATGTAGTTTTGCTTTTGTAGAGATCTTTTATTACCTTGATGCAATTTATTTCTCATGTTTTTGTAGCTATTGTAAATGTCTTCTTGATTTCTTTTCAACTAGTTGATTACCTTCTTGATTTCTTCCTCAGGTAGTTCATTATTGGTGTGTAGAAATGATACTGATTTTTATATATTGGTCTTGTATCCTGCAACTTCACTACATTTATTCATCAGATTGAGAGATTTTGGTGAAGTGTTTAGGTTTTCCGAGGTAGAATTTGATGTTGTCTCTAAAGAGGGGGTAATTTGACTTCCTCTTTTCCAATTTGGATTCCTTTTATTTCTTTTTCTTGCCTGATTGCTCTGGCTAGGACTTCCAGCACTTTCTTGACTAGGAGCAGTAGATGTGTGCAACCTTGCCTTATCCCAATTCTTAAAGGAAAGGCTTTCAACTTTTCCTCATTCAGTATAAGGTTAGCTGTGGGTTTGTCATATATGGCCTTCATTAGTTTCTTTTTATTCCTAGCTTGTTGAGAGATTTTTATCATAAAGGGACACTGAATTTCATCAAATGCTTTTTCTGTGTCTACTAAGATGATCATGTGGGTTTTGTCCTTCATTCTGTTGATGTGATATACCACAATTATTAATTTACATATGTTGAATCAGTCTTGCATACCTGGTATAAATATCACTTGATGATGGCTTTTTTTGGTCTGATGTTGGACTCTGTTTACTGCTATTTTGGTGGGAATTTTTGTGTCTATGTTCATCAGGGATAATGACCTTTAGTTTTCTTTGTTGTTGCACCTTGTCTGGTTTTGGCATCATGGTAATGCTGTCCTCATAGAATGAGTATGGTGAATTGCCCTCTCTTTAATTTACTGAAATAGTTTGAGGTGAATTGGTATTAGTTGTGTTTTTGCACTTGGTAGAATTAGGAGTGAAGCCATCGAACCTGGGTTTTTCTTTGTTAGGAGACTTTTAATTACTGTTTGAATCTCATTATTCATTATTGCTCTGCTCAAGTTTTGTATTTCTTCTTGATTCAATCTTGGTAGTTTGTATGTGTCCAGTAATTCATCCATTTCCTTTAGATTTTGCAGTTTGCTAGTGCATAGTTGTTCCAAATAGTCTCACAATCTTTTGTGTTTCTGTTGTAATGTCTCTTTGGTCAATTCTAAGTTTGCTTTTTGGGTCTTCTCTCTTTTCTTGTTAGTTAGTCTAGCTAGTGGCCTATCACTTTTGTCTTTTCAAAAAAATTCATTTTATTGATTTTTTTGTTTGTTTTTGTAGTCTCCATGATATGGTTTGGCTGTGTCGCCACCCATATCTCACCTCGAATTGTAATAATCCCCATATATCAAGGGCGGGGCCAGGTGGACATAATTGAATCATGGGGGCAGTTTCTCCCATACTGTTCTCGTGGTAGTGAGTAAGTCTCATGAGATCTGATGGTTTTATAAATGGGAGTTCCCCTGCACAAGCTTGCTTGCCTGCTGCCCTATATGACGTGACTCTACTTCTCCTTTGCCTTCCTTCATGATTGTGAGGTCTCCCCAGCTGTATGGAACTGTGAGTCCATTACATCTTTTTACTTTATAAATTACCCAGTCTAGGGTGTGTCTTTATTAGCAATGTGAGAATAGACTAATGCACTTTACATCATTTAGTTCTGCTCTGATTTTGTTATTTCTGTCCTTCTACTAATTTTGGTTTTGGTTGGGTTTGGTTTCACATTTCTTGTTCTTGAGATACACTGTTAGATTGTTTATTTGAAATCTCTTTACTTTTTTGATGGAGGTGTTTATTCCTATAAACTTTCCTCTTAACACTGCTTTCACTATATCTCATAAGTTTCAGTGTGCTGTTTCGATTTTCATTTGTTTAAAAAGTTGTTCATTTCTGTTTTAGTTTCTTTATTCATTCAATCTTCACTCAGGAACATATTGTTTAATTTCCATGTATTTGTACAGTTTGCAAAGTTCCTCTCAGTATTGATTTCTACTTTTATTCCATTGCTGTTCAAGGAAATACTTGATAGGATTTTGATTTTTTAAAAATTTGTTGAGACATTTTTTGTAGCCTAAGGTATGGTCTATCCTGGAGAATATTTCATCTGCTGATGAGAAGAAGGTATATTATGCAGTTGTAGGATGAAATGTTCTGTATGTGTTGGATCCATTTGGCCTGTTGGATCCATTTGGCCTAAATCCAGTTTAAATCCAATGTTTCTTTGTTGATATTCTTTCTAGATGATCTATCTAATGCTGCAAGGTGTTAAAGTCTCCCATATGATTTACTTTTGGTTGTGAACAGTGTCATGATTTCCTCACAGGCTTGGATATGGTTGTTAGTGGAGTCTCTGGTAAGGCTTTACTGGACTTAGGGATGCCAGGTAGGCCATTTCTCAAGCCCCAGTGGTGACAGTGGGGTGCCAAATGTACCTCTCTTTGGGCCCCCAAGTAGTGTATGCAGGCTCCTGTATTAGTGGGTTCAGGGAGGTTAATTCTTAGGATCTCAGATGGCCAGAAGTGGCCATGGTCAGCTGGATAGGTGGGCAGATTCTTGGGCCCCTGGGCATGGGCGATGGTAGTAGCTGTGGTTGAACAACCTTCTGGGTCATAGGCAGCACTCGCTAATGATAGCTGTGGTTATGATGGGCTTGGTGAGTCAGTTCCCAGCTGCTAGGTGGCATATGCTATTGGTTGCCAGCAGTGGTGTTGGCAGCAACCTGAGGGATCCCATCTTCAGATCTCTGGAAGAATGATAGCTATAGCTACGAATGGCTTGGTGAGCCAGTCTCCAGGTACTTAGGTGGCACATGTTGTTGGGTGCCAGCAATGGTGTTGGCAACAAGCTGGGTGGTCACATCTTTAGATCGCTGGGAGATGCTAGTGGTGCTAGACTGGGTAGGCTGTTCCCTACTCTCCTGGGTGGCATTCTTGAGCCCTGGGTGGGGGGTTTGTGCCAAGCCAGGTAGACCTATGCTTCGGCTGCCAAGTGGTGCAAATAAGCATAGGCTGTAGTATGTAGGATAGAGCAATTACACAGTAATGCGTATGACAGCCTGACCTCAGGGTGCCGGCAATTGTGCAGTGGATCTGCTGTTTGTAGGACTGCTGTGAAAGTGAGCAGGCCCAGGTAGGCAGATGACTTCTAGGTCCTAGGGAGCAAGTACTTTGAACCTCCACAGCAGTAGCCACAGCAGTGTGAAGGGAGAGCCTGTTCTCAGGGTGAATGCAGGGGCACAGGGCCCTGCTGCTAGTGAAGGTAGAGTTGCTATCAGCCTTCACAAGCAGGCAACCCTCAGTCTCTGGAGAGCATAGGCTGTGATTCCCTTTGTCCTTGGGGAAGCTACCACAGCATGATGCACCACCCTTTCCCCGGGCGTAGGACTCTGTGTGGGGTACAATGCTGGGGACCCTGCCACACTGCCTGATCTAGCTGACATCGAGCCAATGCAATTCTCTAAGTATATCCACATTATTTTTCAAACATGGGCTGGTGGAAGAAGAGGTTGTGAGCTAATACAGTCTCCCAGAGAAAGATGGTGATAAAGTCATAATAAATGTTCAGAATTAAACCATGAAATAAACAAATATGGAGGGGCACAGGGATGTGATTATTTTGGTTTCTGTCTTACTAAGACTTAGTTTCTTAGCTGCACTCTCTGTTTTGTTTGCTATCCCAGATTTCCACCAACAGATCTACCATTTAGCTTAGGCTAGTTTGATTAGATATCAGACACTTGCAAACAAATGTCTTGAGCTGTAGCCAAATTCATAAGATTCCATTATGTGTCCTTCTCAACTAGTCTTTCAAAGGCCATGTTTTGACATATGTCATCCCACAGCTATTAGGTCTATTGTAGCATCACTTTCTGCCATATGAATCTCTGTTTCTCCTCACTCTGATGTCTTGGATGGCATTTATCTTTTTATTTCTTCTAAATATCTGGTTAAATTTTGGAAAATGAAACAAAGGAAAGTTAATAGATTTGAAGGTGAGTGAGCATCAACAGCAATAAAATTTGGTTAAATTATATGCTATTTCTAAAAATATAAA
>NC_045436.1:21974046-22042543 GCF_002776525.5 Piliocolobus tephrosceles | reverse complement strand
TTCTTCAGTTATTAGCTGCAATTGGACCAATTTCTTATCATCTCTGAGCTTCAATTTCTCCAGAATACAGTAAAGATTGAGTTAAGATACTAAGTACATTAGTTGGTTTTCACACTACTGATAAAGACATAACCTAGACTGGGCAATTTATACAGGAAAGAGGTTTAATGGACTTACAGTTCCACATGGCTGGGGAGGCGTCGCAATCATGGCATAAGGTGAAAGGCTCATCTCACATGGCGGCAGACAAGAGAAGAGAGCTTGTGCAGAGAACCCCCCCTTATAAAACAACTAGCTCTCGTGAGACTTATTCACTGTCATGAGAACAGCACAGAAAAATGTCCTGCCCCCATGATTCACTTACCTCCCACCGGGTCCCTCCCACAACACGTGGGAATTCAAGATCAGATTTGGGTGGGGACACAGACAAACTGTATCACTAAGATACTATGTAAACTGTATAATAATTCCTGAAAGGTAATATATACGCTCAGCAATTTACAAACTTTATATTTGGGAGATTTAAATAATCTATGCAAAATGTTGAATTGTGTCCTTTCTCATGATATTAATGAATTAGCATATTTGCCTCTTTTTTGAGTAAATTTTGAATGTATCATCACAAAAAAGTTTGCGAGGTGATAGATATGTATTGATTGATTTACTCACTCCACGTATATGTAGATATACATCTAAACATCACATTGTACACCATAAACATATATAAGTATTCTTTGTAAATTAAAACAGTATAGCATAAAAGATTTGCCTTTTAATTGTTTCTCCAAAACGTTTTCTAATTTTATTTTATTTTATTTTTCTTGGTGACAGAGTCTTACTTTGCCACCCAGGCTGGAGTACAGTGGCGTGATGAATCCCAGGTTCAAGTGATTCTCATGCCTCAGTTATCCGAGTAGCTGGGATTGCAGGCGTGCACCACCACCTCCCTCACACCTCGGCTAACTTTTTTATTTTTCATAGAGACAGGATTTCACCATGTTGGTCAGGCTTGTCTCAAACTCCTAGCTTCAAGTGATCCACCCGCCTCAGCCTCCCAAAGTGCTTGGATTACAGGCATGAGCCATGGTGCCCAGCCACTTTTTCCTAATTTCAAATATTAAATATGTATTTTTTATATATATATATATATCAACTTCCCAGAAAGTTCCACTCATCCTTTATACTTTCTGCTAATATCTAATCTCAATACTACTTTGTTTGTGCATTTTTTATGGTGGTTTTGCAATATTGCATGCTAACGAACAATGAAAAGCAAGCTACGTATGTGAAGTAGGTATTTTGCCATTTCCAGAACGTGAGGGCTCCCTTCTTTTCCAATATCACATCTACCAGTTTGTTTTCCACTCAGGTGTTTATGCAAAGCGCTATGCAGTTTTTCTTTTGGCTGGGTGTATCTCACTATCTGACTTGCCTCCATGACTCATTCCACAGCACTATAGTCCTGTTTCTCTACTAAGCATTCTGTTCTATGTTTGTTGAGTCACACTGAATTTGCCAGAGGAATTTTGTTAAGAATGTTTCTATGGAGAGAAGAGTACCTCAGTTTCCTTCCCAGATATATACGGTATCTATCAAAGGCCCTGACCGGGGAGCCGCTCTAGGCTGCCCTCTGGTGGGTAGACATGGAGGTAAGGAGACTGAAAGAAGTTCGAACAATCAGACTGAACTTGTATCACGTGGGCTAGCAGAGAAGAAAATTCAGGCATTCATGAGCTTACCATAGCCAGAGCCTGGTCTATAGATTTCGCTAGGCAAAGACCTCAGGGAGCAGGCCTGAAGCCACTGGAGGAGGAGTGCTGCATCTGAAATCTCATTTGCAGCTGTTTTGGACCCTGTGATTCCCTTACCTGTGAATGGGCAGGTAAGAATAGGGAGCTTATTTGAATGAATTTTCAAGGCACTAGTAAGACAGAGATGATAAAAGTTTCCTTTGCAATATCTATAGTGATGACAAGAAAAAAAAAAAAAAAAAGACAAAGAGCCTCACGTCACTGTGAGCTGTAGAGGGGACAGAAAATGATGTTGCTACCACCGGAACATGAAACCTAGCATCAAAGTGCAAGTGAAAATGTACTGCAGGAGAAACTGAGCGCTTACAAGTAAACACAAGTTGTCATCAGTTGCCAGTTCAAATTCCAAAAAAATACCTACTGCCAAATATCTAGTATCCATGAAGTTAATGAAAACACTGATTCATATGGCATGGACTTTTAATACCACATATTTGAAGTCTTTATTTTGAATTGAGTGGAGAGTAAATTCCATCTGAGTGTACTTTATAGCGACGACCACCAAGAGAATCCTGCATTCTTACCTAAACTTTTAGACCTCAGAAAGTAGTAGATAAATTATATTTGAAAATAACTAACTGCTAATTGAATTTTTAACTTGCATTTTGCAACATGAATGTAAAAATGCAAGTTAAAAAAGTATGTACCTGATACCTACCTAGATGTAGATGAAAAAAATCTGATCTCGCTTGTTATTATAGCCACTATTTCTGTGATCCACTGTTAATTATAACATTTAACTTAATTTTCTTTTAAGAACATACATTATTTTTCCTTGTTTATTTCCTAACATTCACATCAAAGAAGAGAAAACAATTATAAATAGCATCAGGGACTGACCAGATATAATTTGTCCAACAACGGGACCTGGATACCTGCCTGCAGAAGGGTAGATGGAATTCTACAAATGACTTTTTCAGCAGGATCCCTTGACACACATTATGAGCCAAAGAAATAGTGTGACACCCAATCCAATGAGTATCCCTGAGCACTACTGATGTACACTTTTATGAGGATACAAATTGCACACTGATGAACAATACCTGGCATGTGGAAACCTCATTTAGACCACTGGGCACTTAGACACCTGTGTCCTGAAAGCAAAAATTACCTTGTAACTGCTACTTGAAAAGCTACAGCCTACATTTTAAGTAGAATTGATTCACCAAAGTACAAAACAGTCTCATTTCAAGTTATCTATCTGTGTACAATTTAAGAAGTTTAAATCTTAGGTGTTTTAGGACAAAATCCTCATTTTTTTTTTTTTTATTTCAGCAATTCTAAATGCACAAACCATATCTTTTGCTCACTGTAAATCTAGGTAGGCATTGAGACAACTATTCAGGGTATAGTTAGCACATGGTAGTTAATAATAAAACTAGATCTTCCTGTAGCTAGGACCTGATAAAAGTTTCAGGCTCTTGATTTTTGGAATTACCAGGAGAGGTTGACTAATAAAGAACTGTAGCTCTGGGTAATTGTTAGAGCCTGGGATTGATGGTCATCAGGAAACAGTGTAAAACTTGATAACAGTTGGTTAATTTGATTTGAAGAAGTTGTTGAAACAGTGTGCAAATGTTCTTAATAGGCCCAAGGATAGAGTTAGAAATAACATTATGTTGCTGTTTTTTCTCCTAATTTATTTCTCACGTACTTATGAGAGATCATAGCTAGAATATGATTTACTGCAGTAGAAGAACCTAGAGTCAGACTTTGTAGAGAAAACATTCACAGTTATATTAGTAGATATGCAGACAGGTAAAAATTAATGGAAAGATAGTTACTTCTCTGTTTCTCATTCTTAGACCTTAATACTTTCTTCCATCATTCATAACAGATTATTCCTTTTGAATTCACAGAGAATACAAAACCCATGAGACTAGAACTTTGAAAATTTGCTACTGACACAAATCTAAAATATTTTTAAGATATTTTAATTGTGGTAAAATGCACATAAACACAACATTTGCCATCTTTCCCATTTTAAGTGTATATTTTAGTAATGTTAGTACTTTTACATTATTGAAAAAGCATCACCACCATCCAATTCCAGAATCCTTTGCATTACAGAAAACTGAAACTCAATACCCGTTGAACAGTACTCCAGCAATATGTCCACAACTCATGATTTGTCTTTCCTTATATTTCAATAGAAGAAAAGTTTTTGCTCCTGTCCCAGCCAATATCTTCACCAATTCTCTGTACCTCATTTCTTCTCACCTGAACAAAGGCATATTTTCTATGACTTTTCCATTGTTTTCTACCCTACCTTCTCATTTTTAATTTTTTAAAAATTATTTTGCATTGTCAAATTCTGTCTAACTCCATGCATAATGCTACTAATTAGCTACCTTGGCCATCTAAAAATTTATTCCATCGTCCCCTTATGTATTGCTCAACATTCTTCTTTCCCCTGTGACACATTTCCTAAATAGAATTATTCACACTTCTAGTCTATTTTTTCTCAATTCCAATTAGCTTCATGCTCCACTCCTATCAAACTTACACCTCCTCATTCTATACAAACAATTTTCTTTAAGGTCAACAATATCAACCTTTTGCTAAATTCAATGGTTAGTTCTCTTTCTTCTTCCTTCACTCCTCTGTGGCAGATGATACATGTTTTGTAAACCACATGTTTTGTTCTCTCAAATATTTTTCTCTTTATGCGTCTGCAATGCCATACTCTTCCTGGTGCTTTATTAGATGTTTCTTCTTAATCGCACTGCTGGCTGCTTATTCCTTTCACAAACTCTTATTGTCAAAGTTCCCCAACTCTAACTCTTTTCATCAGTGATATTTTTATGCCTCAGATTACATGCCACTGAATCCCAAACCTTTATGTTCAGTTCTGACCTCTTCCCTGGGTTCCAGTTTTATATTCAACTGTGCACTCAACAACTCCACCTTGATCCCAAAATGTAACAAATTCAAAGCAGACTTGATGATTCATCCACCACTGTTCAATTACTGTCCCTTAGTTTCCTTTATTTCCATTTATGGCACCATTAGCTACCCAGTGGCTTAGGCCATTAACTCAGAACCCATCTTGGAAACTTTCTTCCCCCTCACATTCCATATTCAATCCATCAGCAAATCCTCTGGTATCACTTCCAAAATGTGTTTTGGAACCTAGAGGTTTCCACCATTACCACTGATAAAACCCTTGTCCAATTATCTGTAGATGGTGGTGATGATTGTACAACATTATGAATTTAATTGATGTCACTGCATTGTGTACTTAAAAATAGTTAAAATGGCAAATTTTATTTTATACATCTCTTTCACCCAGGTGACGGCAGGGTCTTCCCAAGTTGCCTCCCTGCTTTGTTCCTGTCTTTCTACAATGCATTCTCCCTGTAGCAGCGAATTTAAACACTTCAAAATGTAAGTTAGATATGTCAGTCCCTGTTTCAGATATCTCAACAGTTTCTCATTGCTTTGAAAATAAAACAGAAACTTCTTACCTGTTCTACAATGCCCTACATGTTCCTATCTTGGCCTAAATGTCCTACCTCATCTTTTACAACTCGCATTCCACTCACTCTGTTCTACTTGTACTAGCCTGTTTGCCAGGTCTTGAATACACCAAGCTGGTTCCATGCTTGAGGCTTTATCAGTAGCTGCTTCTGCTCTAAATATATTTATCTCTTATCTCATGGAGTGTTTTCTTTTCAAAATCCCCTTTTAAAGATATTTAATTTTAACCTTTCTTTTTATTTTCAATACAACTTAGAATGACTTCTAAAATATTTATTTCAGTCATGTCTCTCTTGTCAATTATTTCTTTGACTCAAATATAATCTACGAAACTATAAAAATGGTTTCTTTTGAAGATGGTCCCAATGGAAATTCAATGTATTAGATGACATGGATTCATTAAATGTTCTTTATATTATTGGACACAAATGCCAGTGCCTGATAGATGTGTCTTCATATATCACTAACAGAACTGAGCACTTTTCCCAAAGTTACGTATTTTTTCCAAGCATTCTTTGTTTGTGATTTCTAAAATATGCAAGAGATATTTTTATTTTTATGACAGATATTACCTAAGTATTAATTTTCCTTTTGGTGTTCCATCATAAAATTATAAAATATAATTTAACTTAGTAGAATATCTTTATATCTTTTATATAAAAGATACATCTTTGTAAGACATATATAAAAGATAATCTTTACATCTATTAGAAAACACAAAACAAAATCTGAGATAGTTTTTCTACCAGTAAAACCTAAATAATGTTTTTTCAGTCCTACCAAAAATTGTAAATTGTTTCCTTTGTTAAAGTTTATTCCTCATGCAATAAAAAGAGAATATTAAAAAGTAATACATTTTAACGATTATAAGCTAGTTTAAACACAAAATAAATGGAAGATGGGAATATATATATATGTGAATATATATATTTGTCTATATTATGTATAAATATAATTTGTTTGTTTGCCAGGCTGGTCTCAAACTCCTGGCCTCAAGTGATCCACCCACCTCAGCCCCTCAAAGTGCCACTGTGCCCAGCAGTGGAAGATGAGATATAATATATTAAAATCCCAATACACAATATAGTAGAAAATACATTAGTTACAAAATGAAAAAAAAATGGTTTTCAGAGGCAATAAATTGTACTTATTTTTGGAACATTTATTTAGATTTGGTCATATTAAATGTAAACACTTTTTCTCATAGATAATTATTTTTTAAATACTATTTCCTTAGCTAAGAAGAACAAAAATAAACTGAAAGTAAAATATTAACCACTCTATGATCTATTTTCAAGGGAGTAATAAAGACTTTGTAATCATTGAAAATAGAAATATTGAACTCTACTGCATCTTATTAAGAAAAACACCTTGCATATGTTAAGTAGGTCTAATCCTTTGACTCTTTGGTTGGTCGTAATGTTTATATAAATTCTAGGAAATGATTTCTGCATATTTATTCACAGAATTTTCACATATAGCTGCTCCAGTTTGCTTTTCCAGATTTCTAAGAGAATTTAGAGCTTCTTTGAAACCTGCATTATGTGACTGCTGTGTAATATCTTGATTGATTTTCTGCTTAAATTGGGCATAAGTAAACTATGTTGAGAATCAGAAAAAGCAAGGTGGGGGAATATGATTCTCATTGACTCCACACAAAACCCTGTGGAGTTCAGATGATGCACCGGATTCAGGATCCTACTGGGCACACTTGGATTCATAGATTTAATTCTCCAGTACTGACAAAAAAAAAAAAAAAAAATTCCATCTAGTGATTGCTCTTATTGACCCATGAAGAAAGACCTACATTGATTTATATCTTGTGTACATGTTAGGATGTTAGGCACTAAATGTGTGGGGGCAATCAACATTTCAAGGACTCACTTTTTGTAAATTATCTAAATTAGTCTTTCATTATTGAGGGCTTAAAAGACAATAGGGACAGCAGGGCACAGTGGCCCATCCATATAGTCCCAGGAAGTGAGACGAGAGGATCCCTTGAGCCCAGGAGCTGGAGTGTAGCCTGGGCAATGTAGTGAGACTCTGTCTCCAAACCAAAAAAAAAAAAAAAGAAGAGAGAGAAAAGGAGAGAAATGGGTAAAGGGACAACATCAGGGAGATTTTTACCTTCTGTTTAAGAATTCTTGCCACATGTCTAGGTATAATCTGTTTGAATTGATGAATGCTTTTCCAAAAAATAATGCATGGCAATTTGTTTGAAAAGTAATGTCTATTCTCATGATTGTATTGATCTTTGAAATGGCTTCAATTGGTAGAATGTGAATAAACCAGTAACTTGCTTTCCAAGTAAAGTTTGCTCTTTACAGAACGGAATGATCTTTTCCCCAATGCTAATGAAACTTATTTAAACGATAAATGAGCAATGAAGGCTGTTGATCAGAAGGTTCCTGCTCACTGGAGATATTATGAGGGCTGATATTTTAGACCCTGCCTAATTCATTCTGAACACTCAACCAGGCATGTCTGTCCATAAAATTGACTTAGAAAGTAGATTTGCTGAGTTAACCAATGTAATATGAAATGTTTCCTAATTGCTTATATGGTGTGTGTCTGTGTGTGGGAAGGTAAAATATGAAAAAAATCATAGTATATCTAATTACAGAGTTAAGAGGAATGATTCTTAGCATCTCTAATCACAAAGTATAATTCAATCATCATTATTGGCGGACTGCCTGCCACTCATGCTCATCATATACTCTCAGAGTATATTTTCTCAGATTTTCATATTTATTTGCTTGTCATGATTGTTTTGATATTCAGCTGACAAACTATGCCAAATGACTGTCATGAGCAAATGTCAGGGAATATCAGGAGCGAAATAAGATGAAAATTGAGTATATTATCATTTTAAATGGTCTGTCTCACTCTGCTGAGGGTTGTGATTTTGTTGTGTTCCTACCTATCATGCTTGATTAACTAGATCCCGCTTTAGGTGTGTGATGTTTCAAGTTATACTCAGTCCTCTCAGTTTAGCAAAATCCAGTTTCTGTGATCACAAAAACATTGAACTTCACTTGCCTTTCTTTCTCTGTCTCCAGTATTAAAGAGGGCTGATGTGAATATGGCCCCTTTAATTAAAGACGGGATATGTGAAATGAACTCTAATTTGATGAAATTTGAGAAGTTATTTTTTTCATAAACTGTGTATTAATTAGGGAAATAGCACATTTAAAGCTGTTCATAAACTGGAATTGTTTTCAAATAGCATACAGAAAATCATATTATTTTATGTTGTCAGAATAGAATGGGATTGTATTAGCATAAGATTTTCAGATAACTGAAGCATAAATCATCAGGCAATGTGACTTTAAAAATAATGATTATATATTTAGAAAAACCCATTGTCTCAGCCCAAAATCTCCTTAAGCTGATAAGCAACTTCAGCAAAGTCTCAGGATACAAAATCAATCTGCAAAAATCACAAGTATTCCTATACACCAATAACAGAGAGCTAAATCATGAGTGAACTCCCATTCACAATTGCTACAAAGAGAATAAAATACCTAGGAATCCAACTTACAAAGGGTGTGAAGAACCTCTTCAAGGAGAACTACAAACCACTGCTCAAGCAAATAAAAGAGGACATAAACAAATGGAAGAACATTCCATGCTCGTGGACAGGAAGAATCAATATCATGAAAATGGCCATACTGCCCACAGTAATGTATAGATTCAATGCTATCCCCCCATCAAGCTACCACTGACTTTCTTCACGGAATTAGAAAAAACTACTTTAAATTTCATATGGAACCAAAAAAAAAAAAAAAAAAAAAAAGCCCACATAGCCAAGACAATCCCAAGCAAGAAGAACAAAGTTGGAGGCATCATGCTACCTGACTTCAAACTATACTACAAGGCTACAGTAACCAAAACAGCATGATACTGGTACCAAAACAGATATACAGACCAATGGAACAGAACAGAGGTCTCAGAAATAATACCACACCTCTACAACCATCTGATCTTTGACAAGCCTGACAAAAACAAACAGTAGGGAAAGGATTCCCTATTTAATAAATGATGCTGGGAATAAGGGCTAGCCATATGATGAAAGCTGAAACTGGATCCCTTCCTTACACCTTATACAAAAATTAACTCAAGATGGATTAAAGGCTTAAATGTAAGATCTAAAACCATAAAAACCCTAGAAGAAAACCTAGGCAATACCATTTAGGACATAGGCATGGGCAAAGACTTCATGCCTAAAACAGCAAAAGCAATGGCAACAAAAGCCAAAAGAGACAAATAGGATCTAATTAAACTAAAGAGCTTCTGCACAGCAAAAGAAACTATCAGTAGAGTGAACAGGCAACCTACAAAATGGGAGAAAATTTTTGCAATCTACTCGTCTGACAAAGGACTAATATCCAGAATCTACAAAGGACTTAAACAAATTTTCCAGAAAAAAGCACACAACCCCATTCAAAAAATGGACAAACGATAGGAACAGACACTTCTCAAAAGATGACATTTATGTAGTAAACAAACTTATGAAAAAGTGCTCTTCATCACTGGTCATTAGAGAAATGTAAATCAAAACCACAACAAGATTCCATCTCACGCCAGTTAGAATGATGATCATTAAAAAGTCAGGAAACAACAGATACTGGAGAGGATGTGGAGAAATAGGAACGATTTTACACTGTTGGTGGGAGTGTAAATTAGTTCAACCATTGTTGAAGAGAGTGTGGGGATTGCTCAAGGATCTAGAACTAGAAATACCATTTGACCCAGCAATACCATTACTGGGTATACACCCAAAGGATTATAAATCACTCTACTATAAAGACACATGCACACGTATGTTTACTGCAGCACTGTTCACAACAGCAAAGACTCAGAACCAACCCAGATGACCATCAGTGATAGACTGGATAAAGAAAATGTGGCACATATACACCGTGGAATACTATGCAGCCATAAAAAAGGTTGAGTTCATGTCCTTTGCAGGGACATGGATGAAACTGGAAACCATCATTCTCAGCAAAGTAACACAAGAAAAGAAAAATCAAACACCACATGGTCTCACTCATAAGTGAGAGCTGAACGATGAGAACACATGGACATAGGAAGAGGAAAATCATACACTGGGGCCTGTCGGGGGATGGGAGACTAGGAGAGGGATAGCATTAGGAGAAATACCTAATTTAAATGACGAGTTGATGGGTACAGCAAACCAACATGGCACATGTGTACCTATGTAACAAACCTGCACGTTCTGCACATGTACCCCAGAACTTAGAGTATAATGATAAAAAATAAAAAATAAAAAAAAATTTAGCTCTTGTGTTGTGTTTTTCAGCTCCATCAGGCAGAAATAAGACTGCACATTTGCAAGCATCTGATATTCAACAAACCTGACAAAAGCAAGCAATGGGGAAAGGATTTCCTGTTCAATAAATGGTGCTGGGAGGACTGGCTAGCCGTATGCAGAAAATTGAAACTTCCTTAAGCCTTATGCAAAAATTAACTCAGGATTAATTAAAAACTTAAGTGTAAAACCCCAGTTTATAAAAACCCTAGAAGAAAATATAGGCAATCCCTTTCAGGACATATGCACGGGCAAAGATTTTATGATGAAAACAGCAAATGCAATCGCAACAAAAGCAAAAATTGACAAAAGGGATCTAATTAAACCAAAAGCTTCTGCACAGCAAAAGACACTATCAACAGAGTGAAGAGACAGCCTATGGAATGGGAGAAAATTTTTGCAATCTATCCATCTGACAATGGTCTAATATCCAGAATTCACAAGGAACTTCAACAAATTTACAAGAAAAAAACAACCTCATTAAAAAGTGAGCAAAGGACATGAACAGACACTTCTCAAAAGAAGAGGTTTTTTTTGTGGCCAACAAACATATGAAACAAAGCTCAACATCACTGATCATTAGAGAAATGCAAATCAAAACCACAATGAGATACCATCTCCTAACAGTCAGATGGCAATTATTAAAAAGTCAAGAAACATCAGATGCTGGCAAGGCTATGGAGAAATAGGAATACTTTTACACTGTTGGTGGGGATGTAAATTAATTCAACCATGTGGAAGACAGTGTGGCAATTCCTCAAAGACCTAGAACTAGAAATACCACTTGACCCAGGAAACCCATTACTAAGTATATACCTAAAGGAATAGAAATCATTATATCGTAACGACACAGGCATGCATATGTTCATGACAGCACTATTCACGATATCAATGACACGGAATAAGCCCAAAAGTCCATAAATGATAGGCTGAATAAAGAAAATGTGGTACATATACTCCATAGAATATTATGCAGTCATGAAAAGGAATGAGACAATGTCTTTGCAGGAACATGGATGGAACTGGAAGCCATTATCCTCAGCAAAGTAACACAAGAACAGAAAACCAAACACCTCAGGTTCTCACTTCTCATTGGAGGTGAACAATGAAAACACAGGGATGCAGGGAGGGGAACAACATACAATGGGGCTTGTCGGGGGTAGGTGTGGGAAGAGGGAGAGAATCAGAAAAAAATAGTTAATTCATGCTGGACTTGATACCTAAGTGATGTATTGACAGGTGCAACAAACCACCATGGCGCACCTTTACCTATGTAACAAACCTGCACATCCTGCACATGTATCCCAAACTTCAAGTAAAACAAATAATAATTTTAAAAAAGGTCTAAAAATGTCTATTCATTTATTGTTAAACTACAAAAACAAAATCTAATTTATTTTGACAAACTCTTGAGACCTTAAAATGTTTACTTTTTTAATTTGAGCTGTTACATTTTACATCTACTTTAATTTGGCTTTTAGTCTTGTCTGTTACGGTACCTGAGGTTTTCTATTTTGCCCTCCCTAAACTGATATGTAACTTCAAGAATAAACTAAAAGGAAATATGTATTTGCATGATACAGAAAATTAAGCCCTAGTGATAAAACAAATACAGGTGTGTATGTGTGTGTGTGTGTGTGTGTATGTGTGTCTGTGTGTGTGTGTGTGTTTGGGGGCCTTTGGATAGCTATTTCTGATCCTGCCTCTGCTGACTTTTGGGTCTTTTGGCTGTGTTTGAAAGGTAGTGTTTGCCTTAAGGCATAGTTCCTAATAAGTGGGATATTATTATTACAAAGTTTGCTTTTTATTCCTCAAATAATTTCCTAAATAAGAAACAAGCTACAGTAAAGATACACAATAGTTCTCATCAGGTTTAGATACCAGTGTTGCAAATCAAAATATTGCCTGCAGCAATAGCAAAGATATTCCCTTTCTTTGCATTTAAAATTCATGAAGTGACAGAAAAATTAAATAGCACCATAAATCAAATACTATATAAACATAGTTTAAACCCACACTCTGTCTGACTTTATGAGTCTTTTAAAGTTTAAGTGATTTTATAATAGCTGATTTTTGGCAAAGTTATTTCAAAGTGGCAGTTTAATATATAACTTGGAAAAAAAAGTGAAAAACTGAATCTATAGGAGTTTGGGGAGACTAAAGATCAGTGCAGACTCAAGTTATTTAAACATGGTTGGTGTTTCAAATATATATGTACATGACAGTCACACAGGCACTTGTTTAAAATGCAGATTCTTTTATAACTCAATAGGTCTTAGACTCTGGAATGTAAACTTTAATGGCTACTCCAGGCATTTCTAATGTAGGCTATTCTTAGACCACACGTTTAAAAATTTGGTTAAGCTACTTACTTTAGAAATATGGTCCACCTATCGGTGGCACCAGGTTTTGGAAATTCAGAATCTCAGGCTCAACACCAGAGTCTGTAAAATCTTCACCTGATTCATAAGCATAGTAAAGCACTGGTTGTAGCCTATTACTTATGAAGTCAAATAACTTTGTAAGTAATTTTTAAAGTAACTTTGAAACCTATATTAAGGGCACAAAATACATTTAGATCCAGGAAGTGAAGAACTTTACATTAATCATAGGGACATGCTGTGATTTTAGTTGTTTGTGTCATTACAAATACTGGAAGAAAAGCCAAACACAAATCCTACTGTTGGTATGTCGCCTGATGCTCAGGGAAATGTTTAAGATGTGAGTTCTGGCAATGGGAACTTTCACTTTTTGAGTGGAAATATTGATGTCTCAATAGTGTTTGTGTGGCCATGCATAGTGGCTCACGCTTGTAATCCCAGCACTTTGGGAGGCTGAGGTGGGTGGATCGCCTGAGGTCAGGAGTTTGAGACCAGCCTGGCCAACATGGTGAAACCCCACGTCTACTAAAAATACCAATTTTAGCCAGGCGTGGTGGTGGGTGCCTGTAATCCCAGCTACTCGGGAGGCTGAGGCAGGAGAATTGCTTGAACCCAGGAGCCAGGGGTTGCAATGAGCCTAGATGGTGCCACTGCACTCCAGCATGGGTGACAGAGCAAGACTCTGTCCCTCAACCCCCCCAAAAAATAGTGTTTGTAACTTATTAATTCCCTTTGAAGCTATCATTATGGCTCTCATATATGGGAAAGGATATTACTTAATGCAGGTAAGTGCACTTTGCTTTCCTTTTAAAAGATGGTAGTTGTTTAATTTTTTAATTAGTAAGCTTTATTTTTTAAGAGTGACTCTAGTGTTACAACAACATTGAGTGGAAAATACTAAGAGTTTCTGGGTATGCCCTCTCCCTACACATGCGCAAGCTCCTGCACTATCAAGACGTCATGCACAGTGGTATATTTGTTGCAGTCAATGAAAATTCATTGACACATCATCATCCAGAGATCATAATTTTCATTAGGGTTCACTTTTGGTGTTGCACATTATATGGGTTTTGAAAATGTATAATGACATGTATGCGTCATGGCGGTAACATACAAGATAGTTTCAATGTCCAAAATATAATCCGTATTCTGCCTACTCATCCTTCTTTCCCTGCTAACTCCTGGCAACTGCTGATACTTGCACAGTCTCCATTGTTTTGCCTTTTCCTGGATGTCATATTGGGAAGCAAACAGTATGTAGCTTTTGCAGAATGGCTTCTTCCACTTAGTAATATGAATTACAGTTTCCTCCAAGTCTTTTCATGTCTTGATAGCTCATCTCTTTTCAGCACTAAATAATATTCAGTTGTCTGGGTGTACTAGTTTATTTATCTGTTCACCTACCAAAGGATAACTTGGTTGCCTTTAAGTATTAACAATTATAATGAATGCTACTATAAATATCTATGTGCAGCTATTTTTTGTGTGTGGGTACAGTTTTCACTTATTAATTTGGGTAAATATCTAAGAGTATAATTTCTGGATCATATTGTAAGTGTACGTTTAGTTTTGTAAGTAATTGCCAAAGTGTCTTATAAAGTGGTTGTACCAATTTCCATTCCCACGGGCAATAAATAAGAGTTTGTATTGCTCCACATCCTCACTAGAATTTGGAGTTATCATTGTTTTAAATTTTGGCCATTCTAACAGGGTTGTAGCAGTAACTCACTGTTGTTTTAATTTGCTATTCCATAAAGACATTTATACATTGTTGGATTCAACTCACTAATATTTTGTTGAGAATTTCTGCAACTATATTTATGGAAGATGTTAGGGCATAGTTCTTTTTTCTTAAAATATACTTGTCTACTTTTGGTACAAAAGTAATGATGGCCTCAGAGAATGACTTAGAAAAAGTTATTAGTACCTGTATCTTCTGAAAGAGATTGTAGAGAATTGGTAGAATGTATTCCTTAAATATTTGGTAGAATTCACCAGTAAGCCCATCTGGGGTTGGTGCTTTCTTTTTTGGAAGGTTGTTGAGTTTTGATTCAATTTCTGTAATAGATATAGACCTATTCAGATTGTCTACTTCTTGTGTGAGTTTTGGCAGAGTGTATTTCAAGGAATTGGTTCATTTGATTCAAATTATCAAATTTGTAAGCATAATGTTGTTCATAAGAGTCTTTTATTGTTGTTTTAAAGTCCATGGTATTTCAAAGATTTCCTTTCTTTTATTTATGATAATAGTAATTTGTGTCTTCTCTCTTTTTTTTCTTGGTTAGCCTAGCTAGAGGCTACATGAGTTTATTCACCTTTTCAAATATCTAGCTTTTAGTTCTTGATTTGCTCTATTTATTTCCTTGTTTCATTTTCACTTATTTATGCCATATTTTTTTTATTTCTCTTCTTTTGCTGATTTTGAATTTACTTTCTCTTCTTTCTCAAGTTTTCTAATGTGCAAGCTCAGATTGTTGATTTTCAGATCTTTTTTCTTTTGTAGTATATTCTTTTGCTGCATCCCACATATTTTGATGTTGTATTTTCATTTTCATGATTTCAAAATATTTAAAAATTGTTCCTGAAATTTCTTCTTTAACTTATGTGTTATTTAGAAGTCTGTTGTTTATTGTTCAGTTCCCACCTATGAAGGGGAACATCACACAATGGGGCCTATCATGGGGAGGGGGGAGGGGGGAGGGATTGCATTGGGGAGTTATACCTGATATAAATGATGAATTGATGGGAGCTGACGAGTTGATGGGTGCAGCACACCAACATGGCACATGTATACATATGTAACAAACCTGCACGTTATGCACATGTACCCTAGAACTTAAAGTATAATAAAAAAATAAAATTAAATTAAATTAAAAAAAAAAAAAAAGAAGTCTGTTGTTTAATCCTCAAGTGTTTAGGGGGATTTTCCAGCTCTCTTTCATTTATTAATTTTTAACTTAATTCCACTGTGGTCTAAGAGCAGATGTTGTATGATTTTTATACTTTTAAATTTGTTAAAGTCTGTTTTGTGGCCCAGAATGTGCTCTATTTTAGCGAATGTTATGTGCGAGCTTGAAAAAAAATTATAATCTGCTATTGTTGGATAAAGTAGTTGTCAGTTATATCCAGCTGAATGATGAGCTCAACTGTGTTCTCACTGATTTTCTGTTTGCTGGCTCTGTGCATTTCTGACAGAGGAGTGTTAGCGTCTCCAACTATAACAGTGAATTTTTCTATTTATCGTGCACCTCTATCTGTTTTACCTCATATATTTTGACACTCTCTTTTCAGGCACATATACTTATGAATATATCTATCTCTATCCCTTTCCTTTAAATGTATATGTAGCTTTATATTTAAAGTGAATTGCTTCCACTCAACATATAGTTGAGTCTTGCTGTTTTGATCCACTCAGACAATCTCTAAGTGATATATTCAGGTCATTAATGTTTAAAATGATTATTGATATAGTTTTATTTTTATTTATTTATTTATTTTTGAGACAGAATCTTGTTCTGTCACCCAGGCTGGAGTGCAGTGGTGCGATCTCCACTCACTGCAAGCTCTGCTTCCCGGGTTCACACCATTCTCCTGCCTCAGCCTCCCATGCAGCTGGGACTACAGGCGCCCGCCACTGTGCCGGGCTAATTTTTTAAAATGTATTTTTAGTAGAGATGAAGTTTCACCGTGTTAACCAGGATGGTCTCGATCTCCTGACCTCGTGATCCGCCCATCTCGGCCTCCCAAAGTGCTGGGATTACAGGCATGAGCCACCGCGCCCAACTATAGTTTGATTATTGTCTACCATATTTGTTAGTTTTCTATTTGGTGTCACTGCTCTTTGTTTACATTTTTTGCCCAGTTTCTCTGCCTTTTGTGATCTTAATTGAGAATTTTATATGATTGTATTTTTTCTCCTTTTAAGCATAACAATTACACTTCCTTTTTCATGGTATCCCTAGAGCTTGCAGTATATATTTGCAACTAACCCAAGTCTACTTTCAAATAATGCTCTATGGCTTCATGGGTAGTAAAATAAATTTATATTAGAAAAAAAATTCTAATTACTTTCCCCACATCCCTTGTATCATGATTGTCATATATTTCACTCAGTTATTTATATACATATAAATATATTACATATTATATATAAAACATTTATGTATATACATTTGTATGTATGTACTTAAGCCCACATAATTGAATATATTATTGCTATTTACTGTCTTAACAATTATTTATTAGATCTAACAAGACTAAGGAATACCTTCACTTTTTCCTTCTCTGATGCTCTTCCTTTCTTTATGTAGACTCAAGTTTTTGATCTATATCATTTTCCTTCTCTCTGAGAAAGCTTTTTTCTGCTTAAATTGTTATTTTTTATTAATAATATTTTCAATTGACAAATGATAATCAGAAATATTTAAGAGTTACAATGGGATGTTTTGATATACATAAACAGTGTGGAATGATTAAATCAGCTAATTATCCATCATCTCTCTTACCTATCCTTTATTTGTGGTGAGATATTTGAAATTTACTCTTAGCTATTTTGAAATATATAATACATTATTATTAACCATAGTCAACCTTACTGTGCAATAGTTCTCAAAAACCAATTTCTCCTGTCTAACTAAAACATTTTCCCCCTGGAAAATATCTCTTCATTTCATCCTCCTTCTCCAGTCTCTAGGATCCACCATTCTACTCAATACTTCCATGAGTTCAACTTTTTTATTTGCCTTTCTCTGCATGGCTTATTTCACTTAACACAAGGCCTTCCAGCTCTATCAGAGAACTTCTTTTAACATTTTTCTAAAGCAAGTCTACTGCCACCAAACTCTGTTTTTTAAAAAATTTTTGTTCAATGAAGTCTTTATTTTTCCTTTGCTTTTGAAGGATAATTTTGCTAGGTATAGAATTTTAGATTGGTGGTGTCTCTATCTTAAAGATTAAATTATTTAACTCCACTCTCTTCTTACTGGCATGGTTTCTGATAGGTCAAATATAATCTTACCTTAACTCTGCTATACACAAGATGCTTCTTTTCTCTGTCTTCTTTCCATATTTTTTATTTGTCATTACCTTTCTGAAGTTTTAATATGAGATACCTAGGTATAGGTTTTTTCAGTTTTGTTCTTATCATTTATGCTGATTTATACTCTCTGAGCTCCTGGATTTGTTGTTTGTTGTTTGGCATTAATTTGAGAAAATCCTCAGTCATTACTGCTTCAAAAATTTCTCCCACTTTGCATAGGTTATAGCTTTTGTAGTTGTACCACAGTTCATAGATAATCTGGTTTTATTTATTCAGTGTTTTTTTTTTTTTTTTTTTCTGTGCCTTTTAGTTTTGGAAGTTTCTCTTGTCATATCCTGAAGTCAGATATTCTTTCTTAAGCATGTCCACTCTACTAATGAGTCCATCAAAGGCAATGTTTATTTTTAGAGTGTTTTGGATATCTAGCATTTCTTTTTTATTTTTTCTTAGAATTTCCATCTCTTTGTTTATATTATTATTTTCTGTATGCTGTCATTTTATCCATTAAATTCCCCAGCATACTATTCATAATTGATTTAAATTCCTGGTCATTAAATTGAACATGCCTGCTTTATCTGAATATTCTAATGCTTGTTCAGTCTCTTCACACTATGTTTTTTGTCTCTTTGTAATTCTTGCGTGAAAAGTCGACATAATGTACTGGGTAAAATAAGGTGCAGAAAATAGGCCTGTATAGTTTGTTTTCATGCTGCTGATAAAGACATACCCAAGAGTGGGAATAAGAAGAGGTTTAATTGGACTTACAGTTCCACATGGCTGGAAGGCCTCAGATTCATGGCAGGAAGCAAAAGGCACTTCTTACCTGTCTATGGCAAGGGAAAATGAGAGAAAAGCAAAAGTGCAAAACTCTTTTAAACCCACTGACTCTCCTAAGACTTATTCACTATCACAACAATAGCATGGGAAAGATCAGGCACCATGATTCAATTAGCTCTCCCTGGGTCCCTCCTGCAACACGTGGCAATTCTGGGAGACATAATTTAAGTTGAGATTTGGGTAAGGATGCAGTCAAACCATACCAAGGCCTTTAGAAATGAAGTGGTGAGGTGTGGGCAGAGGAAAGTATTCTATAGTCCTGTGATTTGATCTCTGGGCATATGATTTTTGGCCTTTTTTTTTTTTTTTTTTGAGATGAAGTTTTACTCTTGTTGCTCAGGGTGGAGTGCAATGGCGCAATCTTGGCCAATCACCATAACCTACACCTTCTGGGTTCAAGCAATTCTCCTGACTCAGTCTCCCAAGTAGATGGGATTACAGGCATGCACCACCATGCCCTGCTAATTTTGTATTTTTTGTAGAGACAGGATTTCTCCACATTGGTCAGCCTGGTCTCGAACTCCCAACCTCAGGTGATCTGTCTGTCTCGGCCTCCAAAAATGCTGGGATTACAGGCATGAACCCCCATGCCTGGCCTAATTTTTAGCTTTTAAGAGACATTAAAACAAAATATTCTTTCATGATGTATATTTTGGTATTACTGGTAATTTTATTTTTGAAAATGGTAAGAAAACCTTAAATTAAAATTTTAATTTCCCCAAAGCATCTATTATTACATACTTCAGCCTAATAATTTACTTATCACTCACTAATGCCTGATGCTTAAAAACAAGTCTCGGAAATAAAAGCAAAATATATGGTAAATGTGGATAAAATATTTTCACAAAAATGTATTTTTCCTAATAAAAATAAGGAATGAATAAAACAGAAGCAAATTTTATTTAAGTTGCTTTTAGGAACACTTTGATTTCTTCCAAATCCTGAAAAAGCAATTACTTTTACAACTGGATTTTTAATACCAAGTTTATATTGAGATGTGAATTAATTTTTGTGTATGGCTTCTTACCAGGTTCAAAAGTACCTCAAAATTATAAGGATCTATCATTCAGTATCATAAAGACAAAGAACAGACAACAAATATTCCATAAAGTTGAACACTTCTATAGGTATATTTCAATACACAGACTAGGAGACATAATACATTATTTTTTCTGTATTTTAATCTAATGTTGGTAAAAAAAATAAAGTCTACAAATCTAGTATTGTACTAATAATTAGGATTCAAAATAAGTGGAAAATATATATGTATTTTTATAGAATAATATTTTTTCAGTTATGCAATGTATATTTATTATAAATATTTGGAAAATTTTCCATGTATAAGGAAGAAAATGACTTTTATCTATAAAAGTTATTCCACTATGATAGAGGAGAAGTTCTATGCTCATGGGTAACTATGAATTCTTTTCTCTTGTTGGGGTGTATGGGGGCTGTGTGTTGTGGGAGGTGAACTTATGATTCACCCAGCCTTCGAAAGCAGAATAGGAACAACTCATTAGAAGGTCATATGAAAGACTTTCAGAAGAGGAAAGTATCCTCAGGATATTATTTTGCCTTCAGGCAGAAATCCTGGCTACGATTTGCCTACATGGAGTATTGATTACATAGCAAACCGTGGGGCAATATTCTTTGCCCACATACACCTTCACTTAACCAACGAGAAAAGATTGAGAACTTAAGTATATTTTTCTGAGATAATAAACCTGCAAATAGCATATACAACATGTAAATGAAGGTTGCTATGATTTCAAAGACGATCATTCAAAAAAGACACTATTTCCTTCACGTGTCAGGACATTAAAAATTGTCATATACTTACACGTCTCTGTCCCTCCTGAGATCTCTACTAAACTATTGAGAAAAAAGAAAAAAAAAAAAACCCATAGAAACAAAATCTTGGAGATGAAATATAATTTATTTAAATATCTTACTAATAGTTTTGGGTAACTGGGAGGAAGGCTACCAATTGATAGTTAAACTTTACTGTATATTTTTAAAATAATAATAATTAAAAGCAACAAGAAGATGGAGAAGTGAGGAGTTTAGTTAAGGAAAAGCAACGTAGAGGAAGGTTGAGGTTCTAATGGTTGAAAGGATCAAAGAGCTTTCTAAGAGTAGACATGTTGAATCATTTATTTTTCATAAGTGAATTCATATCTCTGTATCGCTTGAGTTCTGAAAACTGATCTGGGCCACTATAGCCCATCTCCATCTGGAGTCATAGCTGATTTTGTTCAAAATAACTAATGTATTTATAACTAGACTTTCTGGGAGACGGGAAAAGTGTAGGAGTCTGAATTTCTGAATGACCTCTTTAACCACCCCCACCATCACCAAACTAGATTAGAATACAATATGAATAGGAAACAATTGTTAGCTGGGCTAAGCCACTGTTAGAGTTGTGTGTTAGAGCAGTTAGCTTATCTAATTCTGCTGTTTAGTATTCATCTAAAACACAAAAATGTTCTAAATAGAATTATTCATTTCTATATGCCAAATTTACTGTCTCTGAATGTTCCCATCTTATTAAATAGTACTATCAATCATCCAGGTTTCCCAGCCTTAAAGCTGAAATCATTTTTTACTCTTTTCTATTATTCATATGTTACATACAGTCTGTGAACAAATCCTTCCCAAAATTATTTCATTTCTGACTATTTCTTACTACTTCCACTTTTAGTTTATTCTACCACTGACTCTTGCCTGGTTGTTCATAATAGCTTACTAATCCTTCTTCCTGTTTCACTTCCTGTGCCCCATAGTCTATTCTCAACAGCTAGAACAATGAGTTTTAAATATATATGTGATTATATCAGTCCGGCACATGGCTGTAATCCCAGCACTTTGGGATTACTTGAGGCTGGATCACTTGAGGTCAGAAGTTCAAGACTGAAGTGGCCAACATAGCAAAACCCTATCTCTACTAAAAATACAAAATTAGCTGGGTGTGGTGCCAGGTGCCTGTAGTCCCAGCTATTTGGGAGGCTGAGGCAGTGGAATCCCTTGAACTCAGGAGGCAGAGGTTGTGATGAGCTGAGATTGTGCCACTGTACTCCAGCCTGGGTAATAGAGCAAGACTATCAAAAAACAAAACAAAACAAGCAAATAAAACCTTCCCAAGACTCCCTAACACAGTAAGAATAAAGTTCTGAACCCTAGAAGTCTCTGCGTGACCTGACCTTTTGCCACCTCTCTCCCTATGACTCTTCTTCTTGCTCAGATATGCTACATTTGTTACAGGGCCTTCCTTGCTTTCCTGGAACATTCTGTCTGAAACACTTTCTGTTACCCATATGGTTTCTCTCTTCATAATATTTGGATCACTGATCAATGGGTACCTTCTCAAAATAATCTTTTCTTACTCCCACTAAGAGAGGAATCATTTATCTCCCCCTTATTCTACCTTGTTTGTTCTTCACTGCTTATATCATTATTTGCTATTATATTGTGTTTTTACTTAATGCCATTAAAATATGATGTTTCCTGTTCAGTATCCCTAGTGATCGTAAGAATAGGCATTTATTTGTTGAGTGAGGGAATAAGGTGGCAAATTAAATCAATCTCCTCCCATAAGTAAAAAAATCTTACTCTTCAATTAATCCTGCAACTTTTATGGAGGGCATCTGCACATGCAAAGCAGTGGGAGATTTGAGAAATCCTGAGATTTATTAGAGAGCTTCTCTAACCACAAATAATTCAAAATCTAACTGGGTAATATGACAATATTTACATTCTGTTAAGAATTAAAAATGTATATAGGTCAAGAAGAAAAATAATTTGTACATTGAGGGAGTAGATGATTAACTGGTTTAATTGTTCCATTAAATATGCACTATATAATTGCCATAATAGTTTAAGGGAGGAACAAAATATTTCAATTTGAGGTGTTAAAGGAATATTTTATAGTGAAATTGTAACTGGAAAAAAAAAAAAAAAAAAAAAAAAAAAAACCTGAGAATGAGAAATAGATATTTACACAAAACAAACTCCAAGCATTTTTTTCCCCAACTACTTTACTGAAATTAACAAAACTCCAAGTTAAGCTGTACTGGGGGAAACCACCCCTAATATTTCAACATAGCTTCTTTCTATTTTCCATAAATGTTGGCTAGCTGAGAAATAAAGAGAGACAGTACAAAGAGAGGAATTTTACAGCTGGACCTCCAGGGGTGACATCACATATCAGTCAGACTGTGATGCCTGCCTAAGTCTCAGACCAGCAAGTTTTTATTAAGGGTTTCAAAAGGGGAGGGGGTGTAAGAACAGAGAGTAGGTACAAAGATCATATGCTTCAAAGGGAAAAAAGCAGAACTACTACTAAGAGTCTAACAAAGATCACATGATTTTGAGGGAACAGGACAAAGGGCAAAATCAGAATCACTGATAAGAGTTCAACAAAGATCACAAGACAAAGGGCAAAAGCAGAACCACTGATAAGGGTCTATGTTCAGCGGTGCACGTATTGTCTTGATAAATATCTTAAACAACAGAAAACAGGGTTTGAGAGCAGAAAACTGATCTGACCACAAATTTACCAGAGTGGAGTTTTCCCAACCCTAGTAAGCCTGAGGGTTCTTCAGCAGACCAGGGCTTATCTCAGTCCTTTTCTCAACTGCACAAGACAGACATTCCCAGAGTGGCCATTTATAGACCTCCCCCAAGGAATGTGTTCCTTTCCCAGGGTAATTAATATTAATATTATTTGCTAGGAAAATAATTTAGCAATATCTTTCCTACTTGCACATCCATTTATAGGCTCTCTGCAAGAAGAAAAATTTGGCTCTTTTTGCCCGACCCTGCAGGCAGTCAGACCTTATGGTTGTCTTCCCTTGTTCCCTAAAAATCGCTGTTATTCTACTCTTTTTCAAGGTGCACTGATTTCATATGGTTCAAACACACATGCTTTACAATCAATTTGTACAGTTAACAAATTATCACAGTGGTCCTGAAGTGACGTATATACTCAGCTTACGAAGATAACAGGACTAAGAGATTAAAGTAAAGAGAGGCATAAGAAATTATAAAAGTATTATTTGGGAACTGATAAATGTCCATATTAAGATGAAATCTTCACAATTTATGTTCCTTTGCCATGGCTCCAGCCGGTCCCTCCGTTCGGGGTCCCTGACTTCCCGTAACAAAGTTGGATCACTGTTTCAAGTCAAAATCAAATTAAGGATTTCATTTATCCTTTTTGCCTTCTAGTCTTTGTATATATACAGTGTTTGCATATTTACAGTATTGTCATAGATAGAAGCTTATATTTCTTTTCTATTAACATATACCATACATATTTTCTTTCTTATTTTTTTTAACAGGTTTTATTTCCCACACTGCAACCCTTTCTACAACAAAATAGGTTAGAAGCCTGGCATGCATCTTTCCACACCATTCTTCATGTTTATATAATTACATACAAACATAAAAGGAATTATCTTCTTGTTGCTGTTCACGTTAAAAAGTAGGATCACACTCCAAATATCTTCATATCTTTCTTTTATCATTTCAAATATATTATAAAAGTATTTCAGTTATTGATCTATGTATTGTATAGCAGCAAAATACTTTATTCTGCCAAATCACAATTTAGTCAACTATGCTTCAATTTAAAAAATTCAGATAATTTCCAATTTGAATTTTAAAAATATTGCCATACCATTGCATATCTGACATAATAAATTGGTGTTTTTATTTTATGCAATAATTGGGTCAAAATATGTTTGTGTGTAACTAGATGAGTGAGATTTTTATTTTGTGTTGATGTTTGACTGAGCTCCCAATATTGAAAAATTGTAGTTGATAAGTGTACTTATTTGCTTCAGAGAGTGTGTAGGAATTTTCAGACATCCCCTCCAGGGCCTGCCAAAAGATAACAAAACTCCAGTGCTGTGATATTCACTCCATCATTCTAAAATTGTTAATATAAGAAGAAAGCTAACAATTTTGCAGTTTGAAGGAGTCTTGGCAGGGGTGAGAAGTATTGTGAGTTGACCTCTTCCATTCCATCCTTCATGGGTCACTGTTTTCCACTAAGCCAAACAAGGAACTTCCTAGTTTAGTGGAGCCCTCAGGAAGGGGAAAATCAGCCTCTTGGCAGCTGGCTTCTTCCTGTTTGGCACAACCATATATGACCACCCTGGTGTGGCCACTGAAATAAAATGTGGTGATGATGATTCTTGGGAGAACTTGCAAAAAATTTCTGGGTGTTGTGGGGAATATGCCACGATAGAGAATGGTGCCTGGTGCCTGGGCCTGTTCTCCTGTGGAGAGTTTTGAACATAGAAAGCTAGTGGGAGCAATCTGGATAAAGGGTGATTGCTAATGATGTAAGCCTACACCATTACAGTTTAGCATGTCATAAATGTGTGAAATCTCCAAGGAATATATAGACACCAAATGCGTCTGAGCTATTTAAAAACTAACATTCTGGAGGAGAGATCCCAATAGTGGTAAGCAGCAGAGTGTAAATCTAGGAGCAAATCTATGGTCAAAGAGGGCATCACCTAACCTTTGTTGTGTACAAATGCCACAGGTTACCAGGAGGACCCATGGATACATTTTCCTAGAAGGTAAGCATTTGAATATCTGCCATGCAAAAGGTATCAAATGCTGAATTGCAAAGCACTGGTGATATAAAACTGTCCCCACTTTTCTCTAACATTCCTTTTGTCCATGTTTCCTAGGTAAGAGAGCAGAAGGAGAGAGTGGAGAGAGAGAAAAGATAAATGGATAGATCATGCCTCCTTTCTTCATAGCAGTCCACATAATAAAGAGTCAGGACTGATCTGGGGAATGTTCCAAAACTGATGAAAGATGGAGGTTTTAAATTGGACTTGACTTTATTATCTGAAAAAAGGTTGTAGTTTTCTTATAATTCAAGGTGACTAAAAGACTTCAACATATTTCTAAAATATCAACAAGCAAGGAACGACGATCTAAGCAAATACGTATGAAGATAATGATGGAAGAAATAGACACTTGTTTATAGTTTTTACCCCCATCCAATAATGACCTTACCTATTTTTATTTGTATATTTAAATATGTATGTGTATGTGTGTATAGGTACATGTGTATATATGTAAATACACAAACATACATATGTGTATACAGGTATTCAGCTCCTTAATGTCAAGAGCTTCATCATGTATACACACACGTGCAAACGCACACTTATACACACATATTTTTAGTGTTATTGCCATACTAATTTCCAAAATATCCTATTAATAACATGTAACAGTAACTTTTTTTACTGCATATTCACAGCGCCAGACATTACCTCTTTATTTTCTTTTTCAAAAATGTTTGCTAGCAAGGGAGGTGAAATTAGGGCCTCTTTATTCATTTCACTATTTTTATTGTCTACTGGAGAAGTTGAGAATCATCTTACATGTTTTTTATTTTAAGTTGTTTTGAGTTTCTCATCGGAGGACTATTTATTCCTGTTAGGTGATTTTTTTATATTGAATTGTTTTCTTCTTAATATAAATTTGGAGAATATTGGAACTCTTTTTGGAGAATAACTCGATATGCTGTATGATGTAAAAATCCTAATCTATTTTTTGTCTTCATTAATGAAAATTTGTCAGGCAAAACATTTATACTTTTTGTAGTGTAATACTTCTACTTTGTTTTTTGTTAAAAAAAATAATGTAAAGGTTAATATATATTTGACTATATATTATCATATAATATATAAATATTAGATATATAATTATATATTTAATATTTTCTAAATGCTCTATGTTTTAATATCCAAATTATACCCTGAAATTCATTTTGTTTTATATGAGACATTTTTTATTTTCTCAGCTCCTAGACTCAAGATTGTCCTTCTTCACTGTTTATTCCTTTACCATGAACCTATTGCTTTTCAGCTGAACTAATTATTCCAGTTTTCTGTTTGTTTGTTTATTACACAGTTCTTTTTTGTGTATTTTTATCATCTTAACCTCCTATGTCTTCTTGTCACTCTGACATGTGAATGAGATCTTATGTACGAATGGGGTTTTGAATTACAGTCTTGCTTTTCTATGGTAGATAAAAGGTGTTTAACTGTCTCAATGTTGCAAATAAAAGACATGCCTTTTTATGCTTTGTAAATAATTTGTATATCTGCATTGAAATTTTAAGTTTCATCTCTTTTTCTTATTTCAAAGTGAATAATTTTATCAGAATTATTTAATACATTTCTTTTATCATTAAACTCTTCCTAGAATAAAAAACTTCTTTTTTTATGTTATTGCCGCTCCCTTTTATTTATTCTCCCACCTATTCTCTTTCTCCTGTAATCGAATTGAACTTGTATACAAGTTTGATCTTCTTAATGTATTCTCCATTTTTAGAACTCTTTTTTTCTAATTTGAATCACTTTGTTGTTTCATTTTGAATTGTGATATATTTCTCTCACTTGATCTTCCAGACAGATCTTATTTTTCCGAGATGATTAATCTCTTACCTTCTTGTTAGAAGTGAGGTAAGAGATTTTATCACATCTTCCTCCATGGTATGTTCAAAAATTGTTTCCCGTTTTTCTTTTCTTTAGTGTCTTTCCCCATGAAGATGCCTGTCTCTTATGCGTGGTCTCTGTGACGTTTCCCAAGCCTTAGGAATCCAAAATTAAACCTCAGCTTCTTCCTTTATGTTCCTTAAATGCTACTAGTTGATTCTTGTATAGTACCTCAAAAAAAAAAAAAAAAATTGTTTCGTTTCCTTTGTAGCCCTTATCATTGGGCCATAGGAAGTATTCACATATCAGCCTCATTTGTTGTACAGCCATACTTCTCTTTTTCTTCCTTAAACACGCCCTAGGTAAATATGTTAGACTCCTTTGAGACTCAAGACACCAAAGCTAGTGGGAGGCAGACCCCTCCTTTGTACGGTGGGAAATCTCTATGTTCCCAAGCTTTCCTAGGCAATAGATTAATGATGGAGGGCCTGGAAACAATTGGGAACTATTTCAGGTTGACTCCTGTTTTCCTTTGACATACCCCTGTCATTTAACCTTTTGAACATTTCCTTACACTCTGGCACTCAGACTCTCACAGATTCTCAGAATATGGAAGACTAAACCACTGCACTATAGCACTCCTATAGTTAGTTTGCTGTAGTTTCTTTGAGGTCAGTAGAATAAAGCAAGCCTTCCTAGAACTATGTGTTACTCTTTACTGAAAGTTTTCACAGATTTCTCAGGGTCAGATTCCCTCTGAGAACCTAAAGAGATTACCGCTCTCTTGACTTCTACCAGTCAAAGAAGAGGTCAAAATCCTGTATTTTCTTTTCTTCTGTGGAATTTCAAACTGTGGTGTTTCAAGAGATTTTTAGGCACAGTGTGGGGACAATAGTTTAGACCTCCACATTCTCAGAATCTGTAAGATTCTGAGTGCCAGAGTGAAATGTTCAAAAGATAAAATGACAGGAGTATGTCCAAGGAAAACAGGAGTCAAGTCGAAACAGCTCCCAAAGGCTAAAAGTGGAACAATTTGAGCAAAACCTTAGATTTGGATTACAACCCACGTGGTAAAATAAATATCCTGAGTATCTACTGATATAAATGACGAGTGACTACATTAACAAATTAATGGAGAGAAGAGTCATCTCTCCTGCAGAAAAATTCCAAATAATTTATTTAAATACTCCCAACTCAAAAAGGTGGTGTCTATCTCTCTACCCCTTAAATTAGGGTTGTACTTGCTTAAATTAGTGTTGTACTTGGTAACTTGCTTCTGAAGACTAAAGTATGAAAAAGGGGTTTTAAAAGTAATTTTAAAAGGGGTTAGGAAATTGATGTGGAGGTCAGAGTGGAAGCAGGTGTAAGAGGTTCCAGCCTGGTTGCCAAAGTGTTTGAATTCATCTACAAGCTCTGCCTGCCCTTAGCTATTGCAGGAAGCGTGGTGAACTCTGCTGTATATAATGTGGATGCTGAACACAGAGTTGTCATCTTTGACCTATTCCATGGAGTACAGGACACTGTGGTAGGAGAAGGGACTCACTTTCTCTTCTCATGGGTACAGAAAGAAACCAGGTATCTTTGACTGTGGCTCTCGACCATGCAAAGTGCCACTCATCACTGGTAGCAACGTAAACAGAATGTCAGCATTGCTGCACATCCTCTTCCCACCTGTCACAGGCCAGCTTCTTGACATCCTCACCAGCGCTGGAAAGGACTGTGATGAGCGTGTGCTGCCGTCCATATGATTCAATTATCTCCAACTGGGTTCCTCCCACAATACATGGGAATTATGGGAGCTACAATTCAATATGAGATCTGGGCGGGGACACAGCCAACCCATATCACTATCTTTGCAACTTTTCTGTAAATCTAAAACAACTGAATTTTTTAAAAATACGTATTTAAAAGAAAATATCACCTTTTACAAAGAACAAATGGGATAGAAAAATGAAATATAGAATAGATTTTCCTTAAACTAAAAAAAGACATAGACATATGACTTGAAAGATTAATTGTCATTTTAGCCAAAAGTTTGAAATGAAATCAACCACTACTCTGTAAGGGTTTCATTTTTATTTTATTTTAAAAATTGACAATTACTTGAAAAATTCTTGGGGTTAAAAAAGTATATCTGAGAATGAATAATAATTAAATTAGTTTTCCCATTGTAGTAATACAAATATTAATAACAGCATAAATGATAGCGTTAATGACAACAATAATAATAATAGCTAGCAGCATTTATTTCATTCATTAAAAAACCCTATATCAGGCAATTTATTTTTGCCAAGTATAATTTCAGGCACTACAGCTTTAATAGTTAATGAAATAGACAAATACCTCTCTCCATATGAAGCTCATATTTTGCTGAAATATTTACATAATGCTTACTATGTTCCAAGTATTCTCCCACTTACCATACATATATATACATTATATACATTGACTCATTTAATTCTTTTAAATCGCTCTAAGATTTGGCACTACTTTTATTTTAATTTTATAATTGAAGAAAATGAGTTATAATAAGTTTAAGAAATTTGAACAGGGTCACGGAGCTTTAATTGTAACTGAATTTCAAATCCAAACAGCCTGACTCTATAGATCATCGTTTCAGCCTCTAGACTCCCCTCATGCATTTCGTTTCTCCTCGTTAGGTTGTTCTCCTATTATCACCTCATGCTGATATATGACAGTGGCATTTGGCTACTTCGGTGGTGAGGACACTGAAGCCTAGCAAGGTCACGTGTTCCAGGGTCTCACTGATGCCTGGGAACAAGGGAGATGAGAGATTTGGGGAGCTGTGGTCACAACTCCAGATGATTACATCTAATAAAGTGTTTTATTGGTGAAGGCAATGAGAGACCTTAACAGCAGATGCAAAGATCCAGCAGAAAGATAGGTTGAAGAGCACTGGCTGGCCATGGGAACATAAAAGTTCCAACAGGGAGCTGCCTGCAGTTTCTGCCTCCAGCTTCATGTTCAGAAGTGGGACCCATAGATTATTTGGATAGAACAAAATTTTTACATAAATACTAACAAAAAAGTACTCAACTTATAGGTCCAGTGAAAATAAGAATGTAAAAGTAGGTAATTCAGAGGAAAATGCATTGCAAGTAAATACCTTATTTTAAATAACAGTGGGCTAAAATAGTGTGTAGCATATTGTAAAGCTTACTTGGAAGTTTCAACATTATTTTTGAAAGAATGTATATATGATGTAAAAACAATAACATGATAATATACTGGTAAGAAATGTCACATTATCCTAGTTAAGACCAAAAGGTGTGTGGGTTAGCAGAAGAGATACAAGTAATAACATTTTGAATTCTATTACGTAAAGAAAAGTAAAAATATTATATTTTATTCTTTACTTGACTAACTTCTGAAATAGAGACTATAAAAAGTATTGTAAACATTTACGTTTACCATATTAGTAGCAAAAATCAAAAACAAATAAATACGTTCTAGAAGAATTGACAAAAGATAAGAAAAGGTAATCAATATGGCAAAAGTCAAAAACAAATTACAAAGGTAGTAAAAGTAAAAGAACAAAATATTAGGAAAAAATATGAAAATACAGATCACTAAATAAATTCATCTATTTGAAAATCAAAGATTCTCACACGTGGCTCACACCTATCATCCCAGCATTTTGGGAGGCCAAGGTGGGTGGATTACAAGGTCAAGAGATCAAAACCATCCTAGCCAACATGGTGAAATCTCATCTCTACTAAAAATATAAAAATTAGCTGGGCGTGGTGGCACATGCCTGTAGTCACAACCTCTGAGAGGCTGAGGCAGGAGAATCGCTCGAACCCAGGAGGTAGAGGCTGCAGTGAGCTGAGATTGCACCACTGCACTCCAGCCTGGTGAAAAGGGGAAAAACCCCAAAAAAAAAAAAAAAAAAAAAAAAAAAGCCAATTATAATTCATACAACTAAAAAAATCTTATGAGATAATTTTTCACAAGTGAATAAATGCAATTATAAAGAAATTAGAGTTTCTGATTTAAAAAAATTACACAAATTAGAAAAAAAGTCAAAAATTGACAAGGACTATTATTTCCAATGAAAATATAACTATTTAAAACTACTCTTTTGAATTACTATGCATTAAAAGGATTATTCTCATTATTGACTATAGAAGTGTAATAAATTTTGAAATATTACTGATATATTAAGTCAAAAAAGCTTATTACAAGGCAGTGTGATCTCAATTTCAAATATTTTACATGGAGTACAATCTTTATAAGCACATATTAAATAATTTTTGTTGAGCTGGAGATGATTTTCATTGCTTTGTGTGTCTATGCATTTTTACAACTTTCATCTATGTTGATGCATTAAATCAGAAAAAATATTAAATTAACTTTTTTATTGTTTGGATTAGCAAATGTGATTCAGAAAGTCATTCTATATGGTTTAACTACAATAGTAGAGGTTGAAATTAAGGATATACTGGTGGAAGAAGATATGAATAACCCAGTGCTTTAGTTTTATTCTTTTGTCTACTCCAAAATTCCAAGTCTTAATTTACCTAAATATAATGTTCTTTTAAACAGATGTTTCTAGCTTATCAGGGAAATAAATTTGTGTTTATGTGGATCAATTGCACTGTGTAGCTGATAGGATGAACTCTGCTTTTGAGGAATTAAATAGTAAAATAGTTGGAGATAAAAGAGTTTACTTAATTATTCTTTGTTTTAAAACTAAGCAGATATTTATTTTACATTATTTACTCTTATATCTACAAAAGTGATCTTACTGAGAAAGGAGCTACCTTCTTTGCTAAGAGGTTAACACTCATCAGGACACCCTGGCTGTGGAGAGGAGCTACCCTCTACGGGTCTCCTCTGAGCTGTTCTATTGCTCAGTAAAGCTCCTCTTCATCTTGCTCACCCTCTACTTGTCTGTGTACCTCATTCTTCCTGGTCATGGGACAAGAACTTGGGAACCACTGAAAGGTGGGGCTAAAAGAGCTGTAACATAAATAAAAGAGTTGTTCCAGCAAAAAAAAAAAAAAAAAAGCTGGAACACACCCCTTGCCCTCCACACTACAGTAAACAAGAAGGAGAGAAGAATGAAGGAGATAAGAGTTGCAGCCCTTCAGGGACCCCAACCTAGGAGCTCCCTGAGCCAGGGTTGTGACACCCTCTTTAGGGCTCTGCAGTTCCTGGTGTCTCCAAGATTCTGGGCAAAACTGCATTCTCCACATTCCCTGGTGTCAGCTGTGGAAGCTGCTTATAGTATGCCTGGTCCAGCCACAGTGTCACAGGTAGCCAGTGACTGTGCCACCTTGGAACTGCTCACCCCACCACAGCTGGCATGCCTGGTTGTGCACAGTGGCTGCACCCCATGCTCTTTCACACATCCCTTGCTGCCACATGCCTGGCTTACCTTTGGCAGGCATGGGATCCATGCCAGTAGCATAAGCCAAATGCAGCCCAGGCCTGGTGGGCGAAAGGAGTCCAGTGAGCCAGAGCAAAACTCAGGCAGAGGTGCCACTGGCCACAGAAGTTTCTGGCTGGCAAAGCAACATCCAAGGATCTCATAACAAAACTACACATATATGCCACTTAGGCAAATTTTAATCCTTCTTTTTTCTTTCTTTCTTTTTGTTAACAAACTAAGGGGAAATGGAGAACAAGCAAGAGAAGATAGGATGTTTCTTTCTTGGAGAGTTCCCTCAGGTTCTCACTAATGAAAAATTGCAGAAATTTAACTCAGGATTAGGCTAGGAAGACATGCAACTTTGGACCAAATTGATAGATTCACCTCAAATATCAGCTAGGAGAAGAGGAGAACTCACAAATTAGTTTTTTAATAATACCAGTTTTTGAGATGGGGGCTGTGAATATCTAAGAATACAGATTGATAAGTTCAGAAATAACTGAATAAATATAAATAAATTGCAAATAAAGCTATGGACTTCAGTTGGCATGCAGTGCCAGATGATAATACAATTAACTAAAGAATTAGCAAATAGAATAATATGTTAATACGTTATAACTCTGCATTCTGGTCTTGTTCTCCAGGCTTCGGAGACCTAACTTTATATCCTATTTTGTATATATGAAGTAAATATGTATAATAGATGACCATGACATTGTATTCCTGCAATCTCTAGGTCCTGCATGTTTTTTGTATCATATTTTAATACATATAACCATAGCTTAATCTTATTTAGACTTTATTTGTTCTACTAAGTAATGCTTTGTGAGAGTGGCCTGACCTCTAGAGTATTTGTGTTTATTATTAAACCCAATTTCTATTTCTTGTTTCTCCAAGTATATGTGTCTGTTTTTCTACCTTTTATGTTATTTGCATTCAAAACCTTTCTAGGTCAGTTTCATATATTTCTTAATATCAACTTAAATTTCAAACACTGGACACATAATAATCTTCCAATCTGGAAAGTACTAGAAGTCATAAGATATTCTTTTAAACAATTTTCATTCAGATCAGGGACAAGATTATTTCACTATGCTGCTCTAAAGTTGTAAATTTCAGTCCCATGCAAAGTGTTTTATATTTTAACTCATGAATATATATAGAAATTTCTGAGTCATAACTATTATTTGACAGTAGCTATTCCTACTCATGATTAAATGTTGTTACATATGGTCCTTTTATTTTATTGGTGAGATGTATCTAAGTATTTGATACTAATTCTCAGCTATTTATGATATTTACAGCTACAATTACTACTACAATCTGTGATTTACTAGTCAGTTTCTATTATTTAGGATGTGAATATCAATCCTTTAGAATTTTCTGTCTTGTTTTCATTGTTTGTATTTTTTCCCCACTCTAAATCACTTGTAGTAAATACTATGTTGTATTTCTTCATCAAGGCTGTTGTATTGTGCGGTATGGAGTCGTGGTTCAGAAGTGCCTATTAGGCTCCCTTCTATTAAAAAAATGAAAGAGGCCGGGCGCAGTGGCTCAAGCCTGTAATCCCAGCACTTTGGGAGGCCGAGACGGGCGGATCACGAGGTCAGGACATCGAGACCATCCTGGCTAACACGGTGAAACTCCATCTCTACTAAAAATACAAAAAAACTAGCCGGGCGAGGTGGCGGGCGCCTGTAGTCCCAGCTACTCGGGAGGCTGAGGCAGGAGAATGGCATAAACCCAGAGGCGGAGCTTGCAGTGAGCTGAGATCCGGCCACTGCACTCCAGCCCGGGCGACAGAGCGAGACTCCGTCTCAAAAAAAATAAAAAATAAAAATAAAATAAAAATTAAAAAAATAAAAGAAACCTAATGAAGGATGCAAGGATGGAAAATTCTATGACATCAAAAGTCCAAGTTGTGTTGCTTCTAGGTGCCTCTCACATTCCTTCCAAATTTTTCAGGGACTTTTCTTAAGGTAGTGTTATCACAGTTGCTCTTAACTTACATATTCTGAAGTTTGATAATTATCAAACTTATCACTATTATCCTTAGGAATTACTGCAGACGCATTTAAATCAACCTATTCTTCAATGTAATTCAAAGAACTTTAAATGAGCCCTGGCCTACTTTCACAGTTTATGCTTGCATCCTGCCTTTAAACACTGTTTACCTTATAAAAAGTCAGTATCATACTTTACGTTCTAGGGTACATGTGCCAACGTGCAGGTTTGTTATATATGTATACGTGTGCCATGTTGGTATGCTGCACCCATTAATTCATCATTTACATTAAGTATATCTCCTAATAAAAATAAAAATAAATAAAAATACAATACAATACTTTATAAATAAAATTCACTTGCTCTGTGTAGATAAAAAGGAAGCAAATAAATTTTTATCAACTTAAAACAAGTCAGCATCTATTTCGGTTGTGCTCCTACAATATATCCTCTAACTTATTACACCCCTTAAGAGTTATGAGTGGTCTTCCCTAAGTATTTTGTTTCTGTGATTCATAGAGCAGTTAACCTTTAAAATTTTCTATACAGAGTCCATACCAAACTATTTCGATATATCTACATTTGTTCAAACCCTTCAATCTCCACAGAAATAGTTTAAGATGAACTCGTATTAATAGCATTCTAAGTTCATGCATGAAAAAAGTCACAACTTTGTATTAAGAGTTTTAATAGTCACTTCTTTTTTATAAAGTCACATCTAGTCTCATCTTTTTAAATTTCACAGTCATCTTTTTATAAAGAGCTACCTACTAGTATCAACAATGGTATACATCTCTAGGTATGTGCTATGGTTTGAATATGTCCCCCTTCAAAATTCAGATATTGCCAATATCATAGTATTAAGAGGTGAGGCCTTCAATAAATGATTAGGCCATGTGAACTGCCCCCTTGCAAATGTGATTAAGACTCTTAAAAAGAAGTTTCACTCCATATTTAGCTCTCTTGTCCTTCCATCTTCAATATGTGGGGATACAACATATGTTCCTGCTGTTGAACACAATAAGAAAACTCTCACCTGACCACAAAATGTTGGCAGCTTGGTCTTGGACTTCCCAGTTCCAGAACTGTAAAATTAATTTCTCTTCTTAATAAATGAGCCAGTTTCAAGTATTCTGTTGTAGCAGAACAAATGTACTAGAACACAATGCATGATATAAGAGTGTCAGCTATGGTCTTTGCCATTATTCAAGCCTGGATTTGAAGTCAGGCTTCATCTCATGGCTTAATGACTCTAAACCTCAATTTTACAAACTGTATGATAGAGGCAATAATGCCAACCCACAGGTTTGCAATGCCAATTAAACTAGATTACAGAAGGGAAGAGCTAACATTATACTCAACACATATTAGGCCCTCAGTAAATGGTAATTCCATTTCTTCTTTATCCCTTATTTCCAGCCACTTTTTCACTTCCTAAGGCTGCATTAGTGATCACTTCATGAAAAATCACATATTTTGAATCATATTACTTTATTAAGAAATGCCTTGTATTCCTGGGGTTTCTGCTTCAGACATTGTATCAAATTTACAACTTTAGAACAGCATAGTGAAACCATTGGAAATGGTTTCCATGTCTGGCTACTTTCTGCTGCCTCGTAGCTCAAGAGATTGGACACTGGTTTGGGTGCAAAACTTTTAAGGATTTTCGTTGTAAAAACAACATGCTCCTGGGAAAATAAGTTAAAAATAATTTACAGCGTTGGCCAATATGGTAGACTAGAATCAGTTACTGTGTGCTATTCTCACAGAAAGGAACAGAAGGGGTGAGTAAATACAGCACCTTCAACTAAGATATCCGGGAATATACATTGAGACTAATCAAGAAAACGACTCGACCCACAAAGAATGGAGAAAAGCAAAGCAGGGCAATAGCCGACCCCAGAGCAACGTGGAGCCAGGAGAACCTCCCTAACCCAGAAAAGCAGTGAGGCAATGTGAGACTTGAGAACCCACACTTCTCCCATGGATCTTTGCAACCCTTGAGTCAGAGATCCCCTCATAAACCCGCTCCACCAGGGCTTTCAGTCTGACAGAGAGCTACATGGAGTCTCAGCAGAGTAGCCACTCCGGCACCTATGGAGACCCAGACACCTGGGCTTCCTGGCAAAAGCAGCTGCAACTCTGGCAAAGCAGGAGATTAGACCCCAGTGCCTACCTTTAGGAAAGAGGTTGGATCCAGGGGACTGAGCAGCAACAGTCTGCAGGCTCCACTTCCACATTACCTCACAGATAAGATCTGCTGGCTTGGAGCCCCAACCTTCCACCAATATTAGCATTACACCTCTCTCAAACGGAGCTCCCAGAGGGAGGGGTGGGCCACCGTATTTTCTGCTTGGGTGACTTAACTATTCCAGCTTTCAGGCTTCGGAGAGTACAGGATGACCAGGGACTGGAGCAGACCCCCAGCACAGTACTGCTGCTCTATAAAAACATGGACAGCCGGGCGCGGTGGCTCAAGCCTATAATCCCAGCACTTTGGGAGGCCGAGACGGGCGGATCACGAGGTCAGGACATCGAGACCATCCTGGCTAACACGGTGAAACCCCGTCTCTACTGAAAAATACAAAAAAAAAACCTAGCCGGGCGAGGTGGCGGGCGCCTGTAGTCCCAGCTACTCCGGAGGCTGAGGCAGGAGAATGGCGTAAACCCGGGAGGCGGAGCTTGCAGTGAGCTGAGATCCGGCCACTGCACTCCAGCCCGGGCGACAGAGACTCCATCTCAAAAAAAAAAAAAAAAAAAACATGGACAGACAACCTTTTCACAAAAAATGGGAAACATAGTGGTCCCACACGCTTAAGCAAGAGTGTATCAACTAACCAATAAGCCTAGGTGTCACTTAAAGGGTCACACTCCAAACTTTCAACACCAAAAATATCTCGTTAACATGCTCCCCTGTGAAACCAAAGTCAGTTTCAAATAAAGACTCTACACAAAGCCTCAGTCCTGTGAAAACGTCCAGAAAATAATCTATTGACAATACTCAGTCTCCACTGCAGTTAGAGGAATATCCTCACACAGAAATGAGAAAAAAACCAATGCAAGAACTCTAGTTAACTCAAATGGTCAGAGTGTCATATGTCCTCCAAATGAGTCCACTAGTTCTCCAAAAACAGTTCTTATCCAGGCTGAGCAGACTGAACTAACAGAAATAGAATTCAGAATATGGATAGGGAGGAAGATCCTTGAGATTCAGGAGAATGGCAAAACCCAATCCAAGGAAATTAAGAACCACAATAAAATGATACAGGCTCTGAAGCATGAAGTAGTTGGTGTCAAAAAGAACCTAACAGATCTGACAGAGCTGAAAAACACAACACAAGCATTCCACAATGCAATCGCAAGTGTTAACAACAGAATAGATCAAACTGAGGAAAGAATTTCAGAACTTGAAGACTGGCTGTCTGATATAAGACAGTCAGCCAAAAGTAAAGAAAAAATAATAAAAAGGAATGAACAAACCTCCAAGAAGTATGGGATTATGTAAAGAGGCCAAATTTAAAAATCATTGGCATCCCTAAAAGGGAGGAGGAGCAAACAAACAACTGGGAAAATGTATTTCAGAATATCGTGCATGATAACATTCCCAACATTGCTAGGGAGACCAAGAGTCAAATTCAGGAAATACAGAGAACCCCTGAAAGATTCTATGAAAGATGATCATCCCTAAGACACATAAGCATCAGATTTTCAAGGTCAAAATGAAAAAAAGAATATCAAATGCTCTTGATTTGTTTGCTAATATTTTCTTAAGGATTTTTTAATCTGTATTTTTAAAAGGGATATTGGTCTGTAACTTTTTTTGTTTTGTTTTGTTTTGTTTTTGAGATGGAGTTTCACTCTGTCATCTAGGTTGGAGTGTAGTGCCATGATCTCAGCTTACTGCAACCACTGCCTCCCAGGTTTAAGCAATTCTCCTGCCTCAGCCTCCCAAGTAGCTGGGACTATAGGCATGTGCCACCATGCCCAGCTGATTTTTTATATATTTAGTAGAGACAGGTTTCATCATGTTAGCTGGGATGTTCTTGATCTCCTGACCTCATGATCTGCCCACCTCAGCTTCCCAAAGTGCTGGGATTACAGGCGTGAGCCAGCACGCCTGGCTAGTCTTTAATATTCTTATGATACTTTTATCTGTCTTTGGTATCATGATAATTCTGGCCTCATAGCATTAGTTTGGAATTGTTTTCTTCCCCTCAATTTTTGTAGAAAAGTTTAAGAAGTATCAGTGTTAATTATTTAAATGTTTGGTAGAATTTCCTGATGAAATCATCTAGTCCAGGACACACATTTTATGAGAGATTTTTGATAACTTACTTAATTTCTTTACTTGCTTTTTTTTGATATATTTTGTATTTCTTGCTGTGTTATTTTAAATAATTTGCATGTTTCAAGGGATTTTTCCAGTTCTTCTAGGTTATATAATGTGTCAACCTTCACGGTCTTCCCTTATAATCCTCTTCAGCTTTGTAAGTTCAGTAGTAACGTTCCTGTTTTCATTTCTGATTTTAGTTATGTGAATATTCTCTAATTCTTCATTGTCAAGGTTGCCAAAGATTTGTCAATTTTGTCAATCTTTACAAAGAATCAAATTTTGGTTTCATGAATTTTCTTTATTTCTCTGTTCTCTAACCTTTATCACTTCCTTTCTTCTGTTAATGTTGGTTTCAGTGTGCTTTTATTCCCTAGATTTTTAAGGTATAGATTAGGTTATTAATTTGAGAGTTTCTTCTTTTCAAATGTAGGAATTTATAGCTGTAAATTTCTCTCTGAGCAAAGCTTGCACTGCATCCCATAAATTCTGAGGTGTTGTGTTTTCAATTTCATTCATTCTGAATATATTAGAATTTCACACATGCTTTCTTCTTTAATACATTGATTGTATGAATGTATAAATATCCACATATTTTTTCCAGCTTTTCTCCTGTTATTTCTTTTAAAGATTGTCACCTTGTGGTCAGAGAAGATACATTACATGATGTATACCTTTTAAAATGTATACAGACTTGTTTTTTATCTAATATACGGTCTACTGCAGATAATACAACATGTGCCCTTGAGAAAAAAATAGACTTAAATAGAGTTCAGAGTTTCAAAATAATCACTTCAGATAATTTTTGCCATACAATTGTTACCTACATGGAGAGACAGATTCCTGGTACTTCCTACTTCCACCATATTGTCTGATATCACTGTTGACATATTAGTCCATTTTCACACTGCTGATAAAGACATATCTGAGACTGAGCAATTTACAAAGGAAAGAGATCGGAGAACTCACAGTTCCACGTGGCTGAGGAAGCCTCACAATCATTGCAGAAGGCAAAGAGGAGCAAGTCATATCTTATGTGGATGGTGGTAGGCAAAGAGAGACCATGTGTAGGGAAATTCCAATTTTTACAGCCATCAGATTTCCTGAGACTTATTCCTTATCACAAGAGCAGCATGGAAACGCCTGCCCCCATGATCCAATTACCTCCCGCCAACTCCCCCTCCCACACCACCTGGGAATTCGAGATGAGATTTGGGTGGGGACACATCCAAACCATGTCATTTCACCCCGGGGCTCTCCCAAGTCTCATGTACTCGTATTTCAAAACAATTATGCCTTCCCAAAAGTCCCCCAAGGTCTTAACTCATTTCAGCATTAACTCAAAAATCCAGAGTCCAAGGTCTCATCCAAGACAAGGCAACTCCTTTCTGCATATGAGCCTGTAAAATCAAAAACAAGTTAGTTATTTCCTAGATACAATGGAGATACAGGCATTGGGTAAATACAGCCATTCCAAATAAGAGAAGTTGGCCATAACAAAGGGGCTACTGATCCCATGCAAGTCTGAAATCCAGCAGAGCAGCCAAATCTTAAAGCTCATAAATGATCTCCTTTGACTCTATTTCTCACATCCAGGTCATGCCAATGCAAGAGGTGGGTTCCCATAGCCTTGGGCATCTCTATCCCTCTGGCTTTGCAGGGTACAGCCTCCCTCCTGGCTGTTTCACAGGCTGGCATTGAATGTCTGTGGCTTTTCCAGGTGCACGGTGCAAGTTGTCAGTGGCTCTACCTTTCTGGGGTCAAGAGGATAGTGGCCCTCTTCTCACAGCTCCACTAGGCAGTGCCCCAGTAGTGACTCTGTGTGGGGGCTCAGACTCCACATTTCCCTTCTGCACTGCCCTAGCAGAGGTTCTCCATCAAGGCCCCACCCCTGCAGCAAACTTCTGCCTGGGCATCCAGGCATTTTCACACATCCTACGAAATCTAGATGGAGGTTCCCAAAAGTCAATTCTTGACTTCTGTGGACTCACAGGCTCAACACCACAGGGAAGCTGCCAAGGCTTGGGGCTTGCACCCTCTCAAGTCACAGGAGTCACAGGTCAAGTTCTACATTGGCCCCTTTCAACCATGGCTAGAATGGCTGGGATGCAGGACACCAAGTCCATAGGCTGCACACAGCACTGGGACCCTGGGCCAGCCCATAAAACCCCTTTTTTTCTGCTAGACCTCTGGGCCTGTGATGGGAGGGGCTGCTGTGAAATCCTCTGGCATGCACAGAAGACATTTTCCCCACTGTCTTGGTGATTAACTTTCAGCTCCTTGTTACTTATGCAAATATCTGCAGCTGGCTTGAATTTTTCCTTAGAAAATGGAAATTTTTTTCCTATCACATTGTCCGACTGCAAATTTTCCAAACTTTTATGCTCTCCTTCCTTTGTAAAACCGAATGCCTTTAACAGCACCCAAGTCACATCTTGAATACTCTGCTGCTTAGAAATTTCTTTCGCCAGATACCCTAAATCATCTCTCTCAAGTTCAAAATTCCACAAAACTCTAAGGCAGAGGCAAAATGCAGAGTCTTTGCTAAAACATAACAAAAGTCACCTTTGCTCCTATTCCCAGCAAGTTCCTCATTTGAATCAGAGACCAGCTCAGCCTAGGCTTTATTGTTCATATCGCTATCAGCATTTTGAGCAAAGCCATTCAGCAAGTCTCTAGGAAGTTCCAAACTTTCTCACTTTTTCCAGTCTTCTTCTGACCCCTCCAAACTGTTCCAACCTCTGCCTGTTACTCAGTTCCAAAGTCACTTTCACTTTTTCAGGCATCCTTTCAGTAGCGCCCCACTCTGCTGGTACCAATTTACTGTATTAGTCTATTTTCGGGTTGCTGATAAAGACACACCTGAGACCATGCAATTTACAAAGGAATGAGGTTTAATGGAGAACTCATATTTCTACATGACTGGGGAAGCCTCACATCTTATGTGGATGGCGGCAGGCAAAGAGCGACATTGTGTAGGGAAATTTCCATTTTTAAAACCATCAGATCTCCTGGGACTTATAAGCTATCAGGAGAACAGCATGGGAAAGACCTGCCCCCATGATTCAATTACCTCCCAGCAGGTAATAGTCATCTAGGGAGAGAAAATGCTGTCTACAATCTGGAAGAACACTTAATTTATAAAATATGCTGGAATGTTTGCTCACATTGTCCCTTTATTTTATATATAACGTAATCAACTTGGAGGAGTTCAATGATTTGCCCAGATTAATAGGACAAGTGGGTGGTTAAATATGTTAAAGATAAATTGCTAGAACACCTCCTCATTTCACAAATAAAATAAACTGAGTCTCAAATAGTATATAGCTTAAATCCCGGGTAGTATTCCAGCTCGTTTTCAGAAAATAAAAATGAATTTTGGAGAAATGCAGCAACTTATTTTGTTATTATAATTACATAATTGGTCATATTTTATGTCTAAAGATGAAAAGGAGCTGCTAAAATGAAAGTCTGCATGTTTTTGAAAGATAATTTACTTTTAGTAGATACTAAATATTTATAAACATTAGGCTAAATGTAATTTTAAATTCTGGTAGTTTGCAGTAACACATTTTTACTTCATGGAATTATAAAACCTTAAAATATTGCAGTTTTCTGCAAGGATATTTTTAAAATCTCTAAAGAACCATACATAACGTGAAGAAGAAGTTGCCATGGAAATTAGGTATTAAAAACAACAACAAGTTATCTATTATGTATTCATAAGACTTACATAATTGCATGTACATTTTATTTCAATGCTTTTAGTTTTAGAATTGTTTTCAGAAACAATTATGTGTTTCTGTACAACTGATAAGCAGAAGTTACATATATATGAAAAAAATTATATTCCATGGGCAAGGAAAAATGAAAGTAAATTTTTTGAAAATTTGATTTAAGCAAAAAGTAAAAACAATCAGTATTTGTAGTTATATTGTATTAATAAAAACTTTTTTGTATATTGCTTCCTTACATGAACTGAAGTATTTTCATAGCTGTTTTTCTAATACCAGAATCTACCAAATAAGAAAATCATTGCTTTGTCTTTTACCATAGCAATCGATAATTATTTCCATGTACAGGCACTAACACAATAAAACAATCCTGGCTTATTACATCATAAGGGGTCCTAATACAGTCCAAAAATATGCTTTGTCCTACCATAAAATACCTGGTACAACATATATATTTGCATATTAAATATATTAATATTTATACTTATACAGTATATTTAAATTATATCAAGTTATTCTATAAATAGGTGACAGAAAAAATTGGTAAGAAAAATGTTTCGGGTTACCGAAATCTGTGATGACGATTCATTGATCACTGTAATAAAATTAATAAGCCAACTACTAAAATGTTACTTGACCTGTGTAACAGAATGTACCCTGGTTTAGATTATCTGAATCACCACAATAGAAATTAATGAGGTCTCACTCATTTGTTAACTCTCAGCCCATTCACAGATTAGAATTGTTTCATGATAAAGCCAAGTCCCTCTGTTTAAGTTCCTGTAGCACTTTGAAAAGTATACACCTGGGGATAGCCTCCTTCAACAAATGAAACTGTGGAAATTTTCTAGGGTGACAACGCTTTAGAAAAAATAGAATATCCCCAAATAACAGATTAATAGATCCTGGATCTGAATTTACATAGGCTAAGTTGGAGTACCACTAGAACACTCATGATATTAATCCTTAAAAGTCTTTAGGTATATTTAATGGGCCTTAAAGATACCTCCCCAGAACCATAAGAAGCAACTGGAGGAAGTGTTGCCTTTAAATGGAGGAATAGTCCAAGAATCTGAAAGACAAGTGTCCAGGTAACAGAAGATCTGATAAAGGAGAGAAAAAAAGGATATTGCTAGGACAGCCTAGAGACCAATCAGTATGGATAAGAGCAGAAGGACGATGCATTCCTAGGACAAATGCCACATGCACAAAAGTAAAACTGATTTTCAAATTTAAAGGAGATTCATGGCTTAAGAGTTTGGGAGCAAATTAGTGATAAGTACTTACAAAGTAAGCAAATAATTTTTTAAAGAAATTATTGGCCGGGCATAGTGGCTTATGCCTGTAATCCCAGCACTTTGGGAGGCCAAGGTGGGTGGATCATGAGGTCAGGAGTTTGAGATCAGCCTGACCAACACAATGAAAATGCATCTCTACTAAAAATACAAAACAAATTAGCCAGGCATGGTGTCACATGCCTGTAATCCCAGCTACTCAGGAGGCTGAGGCAGGAGAATGGCTTAAACCCAGGAGGCAGAGGTTGCAGTGAGCTGTGATTGCATCACCGCACTCCAACCTGGGCGACAGAGCTAGACTCCGTCTCGAAAGAAGAAAGAAAGAAAAAGAAGGAAGGAAGGAAGGAAGGAAGGAAGGAAGGAAGGAAGGAAGGAAGGAAGGAAGGAAAGAAGGGAGGGAGGGAGGGAAGGAAGGAAGGAAGGAAGGAAGGAAGGAAGGAAGGAAGGAAGGAAGGAAGGAAGGAAGGAAAGAAAGAAAGAAAGAAAGAAAGAAAGAAAAAGAAAGAAAGAAGGAAAGAAAGAAAGAAGGAAAGAAAGAGAAGGAAGGAAGGAAGGAAGGAAGGAAGGAAGGAAGGAAGGAAGGAAGGAAGGAAGGAAGGAAAGAAATTATTAACTGTAGGGGGAAAAGTTGTCATAGAAAGAACATTTAGTTATGAAATATATTATGGCTCAGCAATATTTATGAGACTATAAACAAAGAATACTGATTTAATCCAAAATTTTGTTAGTCCTATGGTTTTGAGATTAATGAGCAGAAATGTGTGTGTGTGTGTGTGAGATAAATGCTGCGATATAAATGGGTGAAACACCCATTTTCCCACTAAAAATATAACATATAAAATGTATATATTGAGAAATATCAATATAAGCAGGTATTTAGAAGAACAAAAGTAAGTACCATGATAAATAAGTAACATAATTGAAAATAATTTTCTCCGGCAAGTAGAATTTGTTGTGAAGAGAAATGTCAGAGACAAACACTGCCAGACTAAGTGACAAGAACAGATTTTAAACAGTAATATCCTATTGCAATAGGGAAAAGAAAACAGCGTGAATGGAACTCAGCTTTGAATTGTATAGGAGTGACTGGTTGTATTAAAGGGAGATAAGGGAATTGGAAGTGAAAAATTACGAAACGCAGGAAGGGGCACTGGGTCCATGTGAACTCATCTGGGTTTGAGAACTGGGACATACAGAATTGAGGCTCTGTACTCTCACAGGGACTGGAAGACAGTGGCCTGTGTTCAGCGGATGACTGGAACAAACTGAATTATTTTGGCAGCCTTGAGATTTGTTGTTGTTGTTGTTTTCCGTAAGGCACTTTAAGTGGGGGCTACAGTCATCCTAGGGATGTGGTTTTGAGCTTAGAAATAGTGTCAGTGTGTGTTCAAGTCTTTCTAGACCAAAGGTGACAAGTCTATTCAAGAACCAGGACCAGGGGAGTCTGGCTAGAGTGAAATCAGGGAGAATCTTTGTCTGAGGTGAAGAAGCAGATGCGTTTTGTTTTTATTAGCATTCTAATACTATCTAGATTTATCATTGTAAACGTGTACTTTTAATACAAATTAAATTCAAGAAATCAGTAAGAAAAGTGAAGCTTTTCACCATAAGACATGGAAAGAACAAAAAAGAAAAAAAAAGTGAAGCTTTTGATGCACTCAAAAGTTTGAAGGTATGATCATATAGAGACCTTATCTTCTGTTCAACTCCCACTATTTCACATTTACCTTCCATCTCTCCTAGCCCCAATCTATGAGAAGTTGCAAGCTTAATTGAGCAGAATCTGATCTATTAAGAGACCTTATCTTGAGTACAAGTTCAACTCCCACTATTTCACATTTACCTTCCATCTCTCCTAGCCCCCATCTATGAGAAGTTGCAAGCTTGATTGAGCAGAATCTGAGATATTGATTGCACACTGTTTCCCTAGTGGTCATAGGCACTGAGAACTAAGAATTTTATTTTACTTCACACTCCAATGTTATAAACACTTGGGCAAGACCAGACAAGAGTCATTCCCTGAGTGTCTGAGACAGGCTCTCAAAATTTTTCTATGTTGATAGTTCAGTTTACACACAGATCCAGAGTTTCTAAGGGGTCTGAATATGAAGACACTCTTAAGGACTTACAATTTAGCTTCTTTTTTCTTTTGTAAATGCCTTAAAGTTGATGAGTATTAAGTATTTTCACTGTTGTTCTTTGAAACCCCATTCTGCTATTGTTATTTGCATACATAGCTCTCTTAAGAAAAAATCTCAGAGACCTGGAGAAGTGAACACATCTTTTAGGCAGCAATACCCATCTTAAACCCATATACATGGCCATTATTTGTAGTGTGATGTCAGCCTCAGGAACTGACCTGTTTTTTTTTTAATTTTCTTTTGTTGCATAGAAGTGAGAAAATTCTTTACTTATACAGATAAAGCTAAAAATGATACTAATCTCTCTCTTGCTATCTCTCTGGGTCTCTATTTCTTTCTGTCTCAGTTTCCCTTCCTCCCAGTTCTCTTCACACTTTCAAAAGACACTTCAACCCAAAACATTTGGAAGTTTGAAGAATAATGGTAAGTTTTTATTTTAAAAACATACTAGAATACTTAGCTCTCAAATAATGGCTGCTATTTATTTTTTCACCAATTGAGTGTTAGGTGAGAAGAATACTTAGCTTTTAATATTTAAACTACTATATTATTTAATCATCGGGTAATGTGTTATTTTGCAACCTTGTATTTTGCTTTGATGGCATCAAGAATAGAGTAGATTCATGTGCCTAAAATTTATGTAAGTATGTTACATGTGTATTGACAACAGTATGCTTGCTTGTACAATTTTCACTGAGCAGATTTGCAGGTCTGGTTTTTTAAAAGGAAAATTTTCACATCTCTACTTCCAAAAATAAGGACACATTTGTAAAAACCATATGCACTAGGTTGCCTTTACTCTGCAGTCTATCCTATAGGCTTATATGTATGTGTGTGTTATTCTGCAATTGGTTAATTAAGTATTAGTTGATGTAGTTCAATTTCATCTGAAATGCAAAAAAAAAAAAGTGAAATGCTTCATGCACTTCTGCCACATTCTAAGTTTTATGAGGACCCAGTTGAAAATCACTAAGCTAGTCCTATTGCCAGATTAAACTTTGATATTAAAAAAACTACATAAGAGAGAATACATTTAAGGAGAGCTATGATCTATATTTTAATTCACCTTTCATTTAAAAATAAGTACTTTTTCCTTAATTTTTTCGAGACTCTTACCAGATTTTACCTTTATTTCAGGCTGCCCAAAACATAAAAATTTCATAATTATATTATTCTTTCTCCCGGGAAAGCAAATTGTCCAAAATGAACATAATAATCCTTTTTCATGGCTCATGTCAAAATTAAAGCAATATATGTAAAAACAGATACTCTGTGAAATGATAACCTTTTGTTGGAATTCCCATGTGGAAGAAGCAGAGAGATAGAGGGCGGCACAAAGATTATTTTCTAGAAGATGTGTTTAGTTGAAAGGCTCAATTGGGAGTGAGCTCCCAGGTTTCATTGCCTTCTTCTTTCTTATTATGTATGCTTACATGTCATTTTTCACATGACTGTAACCTATATGCATACATATACACATGTATGTATATCTGTGTGTATATGTATGTACATGTATATATATGTGTATATGTGTGTATATATATGTGTATGTGTATGTGTATATATGTATGTATAAGTTGTCAAGCAGTGAGCAATTAGCATTAACAGTTCTTTAGTAAATTCGCCTGCCCACTCTATGAGTTAACTAATTAGACTATTTTTTAGAATGCATAAATGAATGTAATTGAGTGCTCAGGCTTAAGAAAATATAATTATTTTCAACTAAGAAGCAACCGAATACACCATAAAGGTAGATGGGTGATCTCATGAGTTTTCAGGCTTCAGAAGATGTAATTATTTTCAGTCAAGAAGTAACAGAACACTCCATAAAGGTGAATGGGGGGATCTCATAGTTTACATAGTTTAAAGGTTAAGAGGACCAGGTGTCTCAAAGTGAAACTGGGAAAAAAATTGAAAAATAGGTAAGGTGAGAGTCAAAAAGAGAAAAACAGTTTGTGCAGAAAAAAATGGAAGTTACAATGGAATCTTTATAAGGCCAAAATTACAGAACTTAATGCAGATGAGAAGGCAAATATCAGTTTCAAACACTTTAAAATGGTAATGATATGCATATGTACATTTCAGTTATGTCAGACTTAGAGAGTTCTGGAAATATTTCCCATAAATTGCAGAACATGTATTAACATATCTAAATTCTAGCATATATGGAATGGACAGATTTGTGGACCTGGATATGTTAATAAATTGTTTAAAAAAAAAAAAACAAACAACAACAAAAATCTCTTAAAACAGGCAAGTGTAGAAGTCACCATAAACTTGACAGAGTTTCTTTTTTGTAAGTCAAGAGTCCAGCTAGACCCTCTGAAAAAATTTTAGGTAGCAGGCATTAAACTGATAATTTCTTAAGTACATATATTAATGTCGTTTGCAGAACTACTTCAAAAAATAGCAATGTATTAGACTGATTTATTTTATATATTATAAATTAATTTATTAAAATCCTGCAAAATATGTGGCATCCAGGCATCAACAAGAGAAGCAAAATCAAGAGGAGATTATATTTTTATAAAAAGTTATATCTTGGTTTATTCCAAGGTTTTTATTCAGGCAATTATTGGGAGCAAATCTGAATTTCAAAAGCCACATGGTCAGGAAAGAAGGATCCGAGGCAGTGTGGAATGCCATGGCCACAGGATAAAGGACATTGCTCACGGATGGAATTTCTTTTGTCTGCCTCAGGGAGGTACAGTTGTATAGGATCAGGAGTGTTTCTGAACTGAGAAATATGAGCAAAATTTCTGTATGACACTTCTAGGTTTAGCACACAAAAGCCTCCCTCACAATTGCTTCTGGAAACAAGTAAGAATCTTAAAGTATTTGAGAAAGGAAGCAGTAAAATTCTCCTTTTTCAAAGACAACAGAATTTTGCATAGAAAATCACAAAGAATCTAGAAACATCTCTTTGAACTAATGTGTTATTTTAGCAAGGGTGTTGAATTACAATCAATTTTAAAAAGCAAATGGGGTAAAAGACTTAGATCCTGTTAAAAAGCCAATATGCAAACACCAAAAATAAAAAGCTCGATGCGTTAGTTAACAGGATAATGCATATTAAAGCCGTAATGACCACTTTAATGACAAACATGACCAAATGTTGGCAAGGGACACTCAAATCCCACTCCTCCAATTGTTTGAAAATGTATAATAAATTGCTGTTAATTATAGTCGCCCCTTAGTGTTGTAGAACATTAGAACTTATTATAACTCATTCCTCCTATTTAGCTATACTTCTATATCCATTAACCAATATTTAACCATCCCTCCCTCCCACCCCCATATTTCTCCATCTCTAGTAACTATTATTCTATTCGGTACTTCCTTGAGATCAACTTTTTTAAAGCTTCCTTATATGAGTGAGAACAGACAGTATTTATTTTTCTGTGCCAGGCTTATATCACTTAGCATAGTGTTCTCCAAGCTCATCCATTTTTGCCACAAATAACAGAATTTTATTCTTTTTATGACTAAATCGTATTCCATTGTGTATATATACATTTTCTTTATCAATTTAATCTACTCATCTGTTAATGGACACTTACGTTGATTCCATATCTTGACTATATTGAATACTGTTACAATATACATCTCTGAGTGTCTGTACATGATGTACACCTCCAGTATTGGAAATCATGCAAATGTGAAATACATAGCATAGAGAATTGGTGCGATATGTTAAGGCCGATAACTTGTGCATGACTTAATTGTCAGGGAAAATGTCTTGCATTTTTCATCTATGTTTTCACTTCTATGATCTTCAAAACACTCATTGCGCTTTTATTTGGAGAGTGGTTGTTTTCTGGAAAGTTTGCAAGTACATGCTGTCTGTGTGAAAGTTTGGTTATTGCTGGACCATTGCAATTAAATGATTTTCTGCTTTCAGGGAATCAATAACAATTGGGTTTTAAATTATTATCTTTCACCATTAAGTAGCCTCATATACTTAACTTATCACAGACTTTTTATGAAGAAACAATTTCACAGATCTCTTCCATTGTGTTGTAAATAATAAAGTAAGAAGAAATATTTGGCGTCCCTGATTAGTATTAATCTAGTACTAATCTAGTACTAATACAGATTAGTATTAATCTGTATTAGTCAAGGTTCTCCAGAAAGACAGAAACAAAAAAGATATATGTTTAGATATAGGTGGGGAAATTTATTAGGGGAATTGGCTCATGTGATGAGGATGCTGAAGTCCCATGATAGGCCATCTGCAAGCTGGGGTCCCTGGGATGCTGATAGCCAAGTCTGAAGCCCTCAGATCCAGGAGTGTCAATAGTATAACTCTCATCCCAAGGGAGAAAGCCTTGGGATCTGGAGGGTTGCTTGTGCAAGTTCTGGAGTCCAAAGGCTGGCGAGTCTGGAGTTCTGATGTCCAAAGTAACAGAAGTAGAGTGTGTCCCAGCCCTCAAAGAAAGAATAATTTGCCTTCTGTATTCATTCTCCCTGAACCCTCATCTGATTAGAAGGTGCCCATCAATGTTGAGGGCAGATCCCCGCTCATCCACTCAGACTCACACACTCATCTCCCCTGGAAACACCCTCACAGACACGCACATAATAATGCTTTACCAGGTTTCTGGGTATTACCTTAATTCAGTCAAGTTGACACTTAATTTTAAGTCCACAAGTCCATCCCTTGTCAACGTGGCACCCATACAAATCTTTTAAAACCATACTTAATTTCCATATAAAGACAATAGCAAGGTAATATTTCTGCCTAACACCATGTACCTTAACTAATGCAACTATCCTGCATACAAATGAAAACCCATTAGTCCCTTCCCCTAAATTTTGGCATTCAGGATTTCAATATTCATCTTTCAAAATTGTAATTTTCAGGAGTTTAAACATTAGGAACTTTGGACTTCAGGGATTTTCATGTTTCTGGATTTCAACATTAAGGGATTATGGTGTTCAGAATTGTCCTCGAGAGGCACCACATGAATAAATGTATCTGATTTTTACCCCTCTATTGGGATTACTTTGTGGTATTTTCTTCACTGTTTGAATGAGTTTTCCTGAGAGACTGAGCTTCCACTGCCAACAGTGGCAACAAGATTAGCAAAACATGTTTCAGTGGCTTTTTTTCCTTTGCTTTCAACCCCCTTACTTTTTTTTTTTTTTTTTTTGTGAGACAGTCTCACTGTTACCCAGGATGGAGTGCAGTGGTGCGATCTCAGCTCACTGCAACCTCTACCTTCCAGGTTCAGGCGATTTTCCTGACTCAGCCTCCCAAGTAGCTGGGATTACAGATGCCCACAACCACGCTCAGCTAATTTTTGTATTTTTAGTAGAGACAGGGTTTCACCATGTTCGCCAGGATGGTCTCGATCTCTTGACCTTGTGATCCACGTGCCTTGGCCTCCCAAAGTGCTGGGATTACAGGTGTGAGCCACTGCGCCTGGCACCTTGCTTTCTTATTTATGTTTACTCCAAAATAAGCTACATCTGCATTCTTTAGCCCAGAGAGTGCCTCTGTAGTGACCCCAACCAAAGCAGCACATATTTCTTACATCTTTACCAACTTGTCATACTAGAAGATGTAATGTGAACATCATTAACTAATTGTGAAACCTTAGAGAAAAATTTCATTTGAGATGTACCTCTGGTCTTGATAAGTGGAGAATTTAGTCCAAAAGGAGGTAATACTCTGGACTTTAAACAATGCGGTTTATTGATATGTCTAATGAGCGCATAAATGCATTATTCAGATGTCTCAGAATTTAACCTGAAATTGAACTTTTTTTTTCCAGGCTCTATCATGCAATGGTTTATATGTAACTAAAATTTGTCTCTTCTTTAGTTAAGATTTCAAACAGAAAACTTTATTTCCTAACTTGATCATAATACTATATAAGTGCTCAAAAATCGGAACAAATTCTTGAGAATATTCAGTCCAATATAATTTATTATCTGGTTTAGCCATGTAAATTTTCTAGAGTTTGAATCAGAAAAACTCGGAAAATGCCTTCTCCCATGAATGCCAGCCTTTGGTTTACTGATTCTGTGTTCATTACTCTCATGTACTAATGGCTAACGATGGCCTCCTCAATTGAACCAAGAATTAGCTGTAGCCAATAAAAGGACTGCATCAAAATTAAGAACATTAATTAGGTGGTGCTGATAGACACAAGGCAGGGACAGCAACTTCCTTTCGATTTCATAAACACTTGCAAATGGCAAGATTTACTAGCCAGTGACGTATTTTTCTTTAAATAACATATTATAGTGTTAAGATTTGGGAGGGTTTGAATTTCATCTGATTTGTAGTTGATAACCCTGGAACAGATTGTTGGAATTGTAATCATTAAGAGTACATGTGCTGAAGAGAATTTCTGGGTTTCATTCCCAGGTGACATGTCTGCCTTCCACCTTTACTGTCTTGGGCAATGTATTTACCTTACGATAACTCATTTTTTAATAATCGAGTTGTGTAAGGATTAAAGAAATGTTGACTATTAATTATTTAAAATAGTACCTTATTTCTGCAGGGTGGGCCAGCAGGCTGGAGATTTAGGGAAGACGCAATATTGCAGGATTTTAAGGTCAGTCTTTGTTTCATCCAGGCCCTCAACTGATTGGATGAGGCCCACTCACTTTAGGGAGGGCCATCTGCTTTACTCAAAGTCTACTGATTTAAACGTTAATCTCATCCAAAAACATGCTTAAAGAAACCCAGAATAATGCTTGACTTCACATCTCTGCTCAGTCAAGCTGACACAAAATTAATCATCACAACCACTTACATTCATGTTGTTGAAACTGCAAGGAAGGCAGAGCCTGATGCATACATTATAATAGTTGTAATTTTATTGAGTGTGTTCCCCATGTCATTTAAGCTTCATAAAACAGAGATTTTTCTCTTTTTTTATCATTTCTATATTTCCAGTGCCTACCACATATGACAGGTTCAATAAAATAAAAATATTTTTACCAAAATAAATAAATCAATGGAAATAAAATAGCACCTGACTGCAGTGAATTCTTATAATTTTATGTTGCTTTTATATCCATTTCAAATACAACTTTAACTATCTCATACCAGAAGCAAGGATCAGTCACCCTTGACACACTTTCCAGTTCTATACCACACCCAAGTAGCTCAAGCTGGTGGCCAGGGCTAAGAAATTAGAGACAGCTCTCCCATCTAGCAGACTGGGTTCTTTGTATTCCCATCACTCACTTTAAATGGAACATTCAGCCAGCCCTTAAACATAAAATGGCCCACACTCTAACCCTTATCTATACTGCTAATTGCCATGGGACTCTTTCTCTCTCTGCCAGACTCTTCATTCTTGCCTTGTGTGACCTGTGGCAGAGGAGTGTCCCCATGACTAAATATGCCCTCCTTGCCCAGGATCTGTAAGTAAAAACCTTTGAACTTGCTTCCTATTGTGATGGTATATTGAATTTACACCTTTTATCTGAAGAACCAGAGGCTAGCCTAGGTGGAGTTTTCCCTGGATGTGAGGTGGAGGGGCAGACAAAGTCAGGGTCCCCATGCCAGAGCTTGGTCAGGTAGGCATAAACTGGACATGGGTCAGACAAAAGCAACAAGGTGTCTGCCAGTATAAACAAGTTTTCAGTGTGGGGGACACCTGGCCATAGTCATGTATCAGGAAACTAAATATGAGGTCATCTGCCAAGTAAAAGGCGTGTCCCAGGAAAGCATACTATAAACACTCAAGTCCAACACCCCTTCATTTGCCCTTAAGACAGGGTTGCTGGCTTATTTGGAACTAGAACCGTAATTTAGCTGGGAGCTTTTGAAACACTAACGTATAGTACCGTTTAATATTTCAACACTGAAATAACAGAAAATTGTAAAAGAGAGATAAAAGAACATATCATCTAAAAATGTGCAAAGTTATAAAAAAATTAATAGCTATATTTATATTTAGCAGTGATAGAAGAGATATTTTAGTAATTATAAAATGTGCAAAAAAATCTGCACTGAAGTAGGGCTTAGCAAATGCTTAATAATAATTTCAGTACTATTTGTAAACATTTCCAAGATCTTTCTAAAATAATTAAGTAAAAGTAAGCTCAAGGCAAATTAAAATGGATAAAATTAATGATTCATGTGAAGAAAGTAAAGTTTTAAATTTACCATATTTGTTGTTTATACATCCTTTTAAATGTCATAATGAAAACTGTTGAAGTCCATTTAGGCTGCTATAATAAAATACCATAAACTGCATGGTTTATAAACAACAGAAATTTATTTCTTACAGTTCTGTAGACTGGCGTGTCTAAGGTCAAGGAGCAGGAAGATGTGCTGTGTGGTAAGGGCCTGCTTCCTGGTTCATAGAAGGGTACCTTCTTGCTGTGTCCTCATACAGTGGAAGGGGCAAGACAGCTCTCTGAGGCTTTTTTTCTTTTTAAATAAAGGCACTAATTCCATTCATTTGGGCTTAGCTCTCCTAATTAAATCACCCCCCAAAAGCTCCAGCCACTAAAACTATCACTTTGGTGATTAGATTTCAACATCTGAATTTTGGGAGGACATAAAAACACTCAGACCGTAGCAATAATTATCTTTTAAATTTTATTTAGATACATTTTGAGTTGGGATTCTATTCGTCCTACTTAGTCTAGGGGAGCTTATTAATTGCATGTGAGGACTAAAGAGAGGGAGAATTCTAGGGTGATTTTCATGTTTCTTGTTGGGTAGCTAGTTGAACGTAATGATGTTGACAATATAGGGAAAGCAGATGTTGTAAGAAAGAAAATGCATTCAGTTTTTCATCTGTTGAAGGTGAAATACTTTTAAAGATAACCACGTTGAAAAAGTCCATCTGGCTGTTAAATAAATGTTCAAAAGTTGTTGTATAGCATTTAATTAAATAAAATAAATATCAAAGCTATTCCAAAATAATGGAATAGAGGTTCTAGAAATGAAAGGATTCATAGCAAAAAAAAGTGTTGGAATGCACTGGATATAATAAATCCCCCTTAGGTCCAGATGTCACACCAGCATACTAAAGGCACTGAGAAAACCTGTATTAAAATAATAATATGTGGGGCAAGCATAGCGGCTTATGCTTATGTATTTGTCACTTTGAGAGGATTGCTTGAACCCAGGAAATCAAGAGCCTGGGCAACATAGGGAGATCTCTTTATTTACAAAAAAAAAAAAAAAAAAAAAAAAAAAAAGATTAGCCGATTGTGGTGGTGGGCACCTGTGGTTCCAGCAACTTGGGAGGCTGAGGTGAAAGGATCACTTGAGCTTGTGAGGTCCGGGCTGCAGTGAGCCATGACCATGCCACTGCACTCCAGCTTGGATGACAGAGGGAGACACTATCTTAAAAAATAATAACAATGAAACAACACCTACTTGTGGGGTTACACAAGTTATATTACTATGTTTACCTTATGAAATAAGAACTTGACCAAACCAAAGTGGATTTAATTTTCCGGGACAGATTCATTTTGTGATTTTAACATAAGCTATGAGTGCAGTAAAAAAAAAAATGTTTTACTACTGCCTGCCTATTCCCTTCTCAAGACAATACTACCAAACAGGCATATTTCATAATAGTCATTTCAGTCCTTGGCTTATGAGAGCTTTTCCTCAAGTATTCAAGACTACAGAGACCTCCCATCCTCATTGCAACTCTTTGAAGGTTAATCAAAATGTGCAAAATGAGTATTTTTCACAACTTAAATTCAGCTTCATATAGGGAGTAGCGTGGCTTTTTTAATAACCTATCTTTGGACAAAATTACTGTCGAGGTTCATTCCTCACTGGAAGCCTGTTAAATGAGCAGGGGCAGTATTGTTCTTTAGCAGCAAGATTGAAGATCCAGCAGCACACCAGTACAAAATTTACGGTCTAAGATTTCTCACAGAAATTATGTAAACATTGCCTGCTCCCTTTATATCTGCAAAGCGAAATCTACGTTTCTTAGAATGGTGCACACAGAATTTTGTGGCATTTAGTTTGGAAAAAAACTGAACAGTCACAATTCATTACTTTCTAACTTTTCCTGAGATGGGATACAAAGTTCATGAAATATATTGTGTCAAACTCCTTCAGTTCTATGAAGGGAAGTTTGAACAGTGTTTTCTGGTGTAAATCCATGCTACTATTTTCATCATAAAATATATTTAGTCAACAATTTTAACAGAAAATATCTCTCTTTGTTTTACAGTTATGATTTGGGAATGACAAATAATAGAAAGTCGGAGTGAGGGCTATGATTTGAATGTATTCCCTCCAAGACTCAGATGTTGAAACCTAATCACCAAGGTGATGTTATTGGAAGTTGAAGTCTCTGGGAGGTAATTGACTTAAGAGGGTTCTGCCTTCATGAATTGTGTTAGGACTCCTATAAAAGGACTTTGTGGGGAGAGTCTGTTCCCTTTTGCTCTTTCCCCTTCTGCCATGTGAGGACATAGAGTTCACCCCCTTCAGAGGATATAGCATCAAAATTTCATCTTGAAAGCATAAAGCAACCTCCATCTTGGATTTCCTAGCTTCCAGAACTGTGAGATAATAAATTCTTGTTATTTACAATTTCCCAGTCTGTGATATTTTGTTACAGCAGCACAAATAGACTATACCATTCAGCAAGAGTTTAACCTTTTAAAATATCAGTGCTACAGGATTCATTTATGTGCTTTATTGAAATATTAAAAGCTGATAAGGCATAAATTGTATTAAAATGGACTACACTATAAATAATTTTAAACTGTCTAGGAAAAATTAGAACCAGCATGTTTATTTTCTGTTCATATTATTTGACCTTCAGAGAGTCTACTCAGCTTATGAATTCTGCAGCAACAATTTAACTATAAGCTCCTTTTCCTAAGTTTAGAAAATGTTTTGCATGAGATTTGAAAATATAACACCTTAAACCGTCTATCTACTATCATTAGGATTGAAAATATTCCACAGATAAAAAGGCAGGGAAAGTTAGGAAAGTGTGAAGCTCATTTTAGGGCTGGGCTGATGTGAACATAACACCAAGAGTAGAAAATAAATTTGAAAAATATGAAAGTTTGTAAAATTTGTGAAAGTTCCCAAGAAATGAATAAGCTTTTAATGTTCAACTGAATTCATAGAATGGGAAAGAAATGCCTAGCCCATACATATGGAGCAGCAGTAGATTTCACCATTGATTTCATGTGGTCTAAAACATTTATTGAAATAATGACAGATATCTGAGCATGAAAAATAGGGAGTGATGCACCAAAACATGGCTTCAGATAACTTGCAACAAAAGGTATGAAGTTATATTAGAATACTCCACACTGATATTTAATAAAGAGAAATGTAGGGATTAATCTTTGTTTTTCTCAATTCCACAGGTTAGGAGCCCAGTATTATGGAAATATATTAAAAACAATGGGAGATACAGGTTTCTCTCCAAAGTAAGATACTATAAAAATGCAAACATAGTTTTTAAATATTTTGTTTAAATCACAGAAATATGTAAACTGGAAAAGAAAACAGAAAAATAAAAGCATCTTCATTGGACAAAAGCAATCATAATAAAGAATTTGGTTTTTATAAGCTATTTCAATCTTTATGTAATGCATTTTAAATTAGAAACCAAAATCCCCCAAAGTATTCATACTTTTAAAAAATGTAATAAAATATATGAATTAAGATGCACTTGTTTGGATGTCCATTAAAACATTTTATAATAGCACATTTGCAAACATTTTAAACATTTGTTGTCTAAAGGTACAACAGAAGCATATTGAATTATAGAATAGAATGGTCAAACAATGGAATATTTGGTCAAAAAAAGCTTCAAATGAGTTTCAAAGATCAGAAAAGTTCTCTTTTCACAAAGTTCCAAAGCAACATAAAGACCTGTGTACATGGTGCCATTCATACAAATTAGTATATCTGCAATACATCAGAAGTTGGCAAAAATTTTCTATACAGAGCCAGATAGCAAATATTTTAGACTTTGTGGTCATGTGCTATCTGTTTTATATAATCAATTTTGCAACTTTACCATTGTAGTGTGAAAGCAGACTTAGAAAATGCATAGAAAGTACATATGGCTGAGTTTCAATGTTTTATTTACAAACCAGTGTTAAATTAGTGTGGCCCTTGGTCTGTAGTTCGCTAAACATTTGTTGTATGCATGAATGCTAGTTTGAGAGGGTAAAATGATATATGACTTAGGTCAAAATTGGCACCAAAATACTAAAGGCAAATGAAAATAAGATACTACCTTATCCTTAATATTACGCTTGCACCCCACCCCTCTCCAAGTATGGTTCTCCTAAGTAAGTCAAATCAGAACAGGAGACAAATTTCAGATGAAATCTCTTCCTTCTCTTCAACTACCACTCCACATAATGCTAATGAATGGTAAGGAGGAAATGATATGGAAAATGCTCATTCTGTTATTGAATACTAAAAAAGAAATCAAATAATTCATTCTAAATGACTGCAAACTTATTTCATCTTTCAGTGTGGGAGCTGCAGCAGGAATAAGTTGGAATCTTGAAAACATCCTTAAGGAAAAACTATACATGAAAGGGATTCCTTTATGAAAGACTTAGCAAGTGGGTGAAGTATGAAAGCATGACACCAAAAGCTGAAATTGGGGATTGGGAGAGGAATAGACAGGTATAAAGTCCCTACAATAGAAAACTTACATATTTCACATTGTATGTATTTAGTCAGAATATTTTTCATGATTGATGAAGAATTAACAATTCAATCTATCCTAAGTAAAGAATGACTTTCCTCATGTACATTTCTAAACAACAAGATGCATAGATCATACATTAGCTCAAGTGAGAACTGAAACCAAGGGCTGAGACGCGCTAGAATTAATTTTCTTTATACCACCTTTCCACTGCTTTCATGCATATCTGCTTCACTCTTTTATGCCAACTTTTCCATGAACTAGAATAATGTTTGGCAGTTTCTTTGCAGTACTTATCTTCAGCCACACATCTTTATTCACATGACCAGCCGTGTGGGTACAGACAGAAGAATTATAACTCTGATATCCACATACCATCACTTAATTGGATAGAAGGAGAAAGAGCTCTATTTAAAAAATGGATATTGCTTCCTGTAGTTGAGAGGGAATCTTGGCAGAGAAAATGAAATCATTAGCACTTTAATATATTCTAAATTGTAATTGTTAAATAAGAAACAAATATGCAACGGAGAAAAAACGAATACGTATTTCACAAAACAGCATATCTGCATACGCTGTAATCGGAATGTGTATTTAAAAAGGTCATTGATAAAAAATAAATGAGAAAAAAATTCTTTGTACAATGAACTTGTCAACTGAACAAATGTACACAACTCAGTGTAGCTTGGTGAGAATTTTGGTAGGTTTATAAAATTGGGTCAACATCTTAGTGAGCAACTTAAAAACTGTATCAAGAAATGTTAAAATGTAGATACACTTAAATTTTGTCCTCAGGTATATGTGTCATTAATCGCATCACTTAAATAGTAATACTTAAAGTGCCTTCTAAACTACTTAAGAAATAGCTCACTATAGATAACTTCATAGCTACCATGTGCTCCTCCTCAACCTTTTCCCGTTCCTCTCAATTTCTTCATACACATGAAATTGACCTCTCACTTGGTTTCATGTATTGACTTGCTTTTATTTATAAATTCATCATTCATTAAAGATAAAGATAACACTCTTGCACGAATTTGAGCTTAATATAAATGAGAACATATTGGAAGTATATTTTGAAACCTGCTTTATTTCTTTTTGTAGATTTATATTTCTTTTTGTAGATGTCCCTGTGCACATGTGCACGCACATGGTGCACACACGGGAACACCGGTGCTTTAGGGAGAAGGATGGTGTTCATTCCTTGTCACTAATAGGTAGTAGTCCATTCAGTGAAAATGATTCAAACTATCTAGTCTCTTGTAAATCAATATTTGGTTCTTTTCTACTTTTGTGCTGTTTGAAATAATTATGCTATAAATATATTGCATGTGGCTGATAGCATACATGTGAAAGATTTTCTTTAGGGAATAGAAATGAATTTCCTACATTATGAGGTAGAAATGTCTTTAAATTCATATAATGAAAAATTTGTTTTGCAATGTGATTTTACCAATTTGCACTTTTGTCAGAGACATTTTCCATTGGTCTACCGTCTTGCCACCATTTTGGTGTTTTCAGAGATTTCCTATATTTATTTTAATTTAAGGGAGTGGAGAAAGATAATAGTTGTCTTCTTCTGGCTATCTGATATCCTGGGAGTTATCTGCTTGTGCTTAGTGGCATTTATGCCTTCCCTAATAAAAGCTTTTTGTTATTTTTTCTCATTTCTTCTGTTGCCTTGCTTATCTTTTTCTTGTTGATTTGTAAGAAGTTCAGCATTTTCTGGACATAAATGTGTTGTTTGCTATCTGCAACAAACTCTTCCCCAAGTTTTTGTGGTTGCATTCATTTGCTTTGTGATATCTTTTGATGTCCAGAAGTTCTTAGATTTAATGAAGTGAGATTTATTGGGGTTAGACTTTGTGGTTATTTGGTGTGTAAGATATCATTCCATACCATAAGATCATGAAGACATTCTAAACTTTTTCTAAAATTTAAATCATGTTTTTAACATTTAAGTCTAAATTCCCTCTGGAATTGATGTTGTGTATGGCAGCAGTCCCCATCCTTTTTGACACTGGGGACTGGTTTCATGGAAGATAATTTTTCCACAGACAGGTTTTGAGTGGAATGGTTTTGGGATGATTCAAATTCATTACATTTATTGTGCACTTTATTTCTATTATTATTACATTGTAATACATAATGAAGTAATTACACAACTCACCATAATGTAGACTCAGTGGGAGCCCTGAGCTTGTTTTCATGCAACTAGATTATCCCATCTAGGGCTGATGGGAGACAGTGACAGATCATCAGGCATTAGATTCTCATAAGGAGTATGCAACCTAGACCCCTTGCACATGTAGTTCACAATAGGATTTGTGCCCCTATGAGAATCTAATGCCACCGCTGATCTGATAGGAGGTGGAGCTCAGGCAGTAATGTGATTAATGGAGAGCAGCTGCAAATACAGATGAAACTTCGCTTGCTCGCCCACCACTCAGCTTCTGCTGTGTGGCGTGGCCGCACTTCTTAACAGGCCTGGGACCTACCCTGGCCCGTGATACACCTACCCTGGTATAGGGGAGGGGTATGATATAAAAATATAATTTTATCTCAATAACAAATTATTGTAGTAAAATTTACTGAATAATTGATCCTTTCACCATTCTTCTATGGCATCATCTGTGTTATAAGGTGTTATAATTGTTCCTCACCTGCATGGCCCTGTTCCTCTACTGCCCACTTTTCTCTCCCTCTGTTACATATTTTTCTATCTTATTTATGTACCACCCTGTATTCAATACAATAGCTTTCTAAAAGTCGTAATATTAGTGGGAAGTCACATTTCTTCGATTTTGCTACTTTGAGATTCTTCTAAGTTTTCACTACTGTACTTTTCACACCAAACACATTTACTGAGCTGGTTAAATTTTACATACCACAACAGGTTGGAATTTTAATAAAATTTAATGAAAACTATAAGATCAATTTGAGGAATATTGGCAAATTTAAATATTGACACGACTTATCGCTTCACATGTGATATCTCTGCATTCTTTAGGTTTTCTTTAATGTTGATATATTGAGACTTTCAACTCTACATATCTGAACTCATGTTAAGGCACAGACTCTGCCAGTAGTGTGCCAAAGTGTGTAAATATATGTATTCATATGGAAAATGGATAGACAGGCAAGTAGATAACTAGATAGCCAGACAGACAAACAGTTCTCCATGACTGTTTTTCATAGCTACAAATTAGAAGCAACCTATATGTTTAAGAAGAGTAAAATAGTTCGATAAAAAGTATGATTCTTGCTGATAGTAAATTATGTGGAAATTTAAATCCTGTTTCTGAAGCATACAGCTAGGAAAAAATTAAGTAAACAATAATTTTTAAATTATAGGTATATAAATTTACATGTATGTCTATGTTAACATAAATATGCATTCATAAATATATGTGTTATGATCACCTCTTTAGAATTTAAATACAATTGAACATGAATATACAAAGTTTTAACTCATTTTTATGTTGAATTGAGTCCCCCCACCAAATTCATGTTGAAGTCCTAATTCTCCAGTGACTAAGAATATGAGTTTATTTGAAAATAAGGTCTTTACAGAGCTAATCAAGTTAAAATAAGATTGCTAGGGTTAGCCCTAATCCAATAAGACTGGGGTCTTTATAAAAAGGGAAAATTTGGAGTCAGACATGCACACAGGGAGAACCCATGTGAAGATTAGAGTTAGGTTGTCATAAACCAAGGCGTTACCAGTAGAAGAGGGGCCTGGAACAGATTCACCCTCACCACACTCAGAAGGAACCAACCCTGTCAACACCTTGATTTGGGGCTTCTAGACTCCAGAACTGTGGGAATACAGTTCTGTTTAAACCACCCAATCTGTGGTACTTAGTTATGGCAGTCCTAATAGACAATACACCAGTCTACGGGCGACCCCTGGTGCTGACGTGCATATGTAACTTCTACATGTATTAGTCTGTTTTCACGATGCTGAGAAAGGCATATGGGAGACTGGGCAATTTACAAAACAAGGAGGTTTAATAAACTTACAGTTCCATGTGGCTGAGGAGGTCTCATAATCATGGCGGAAGACAAAGAGGAGCAAGTCACATTTTACGTGAATGGCGGCAGGCAAAAAGAGATGGTGCAGGGAAACTCTCATTTTTAAAACTATCAGATCTCGTGAGACTAATTCACTATCATGAGAACAGCGCAGGAAAGACCCACGCCCATAATTCAAACACTTTCCACCAGATTCTTCTCGCCACATGTGGGAATTGTGGGAGTTACAATTCAAGATGAGATGTGGGTGGGGACACAGCCAAACCATAGCACTACACTTCTCAATTCATCTGTGAGGCTTTGGTAGCATATTTGTAAAAATAAAAATGTAAAATACTTAAAAGCTCAAACACTTTACGTATTAATTTTATTTCATAGGAGAATAGTTTTTTTTTTTCTTTTTAATAAAAGGCAAATGAAGGCTCACAGGAGTTTTAATAAGATTTTGCTTGTATACAGACGTAGGTGATGGTATCACAGAGATGGAGAGATTGTGAAATATTGAATATAGGAAGTTGCAGTGAACTGTGGTCCAGATGCACCCAGTGGCCAACAGCCTCTCCCTGCAGAGTATTTCCAGTGATCAGCTTTCCCAAGCACCCTAGAGGGCAGATTTCAGGTAATTTCCACCAACAGAGCATCACAGCAACTTTGCTATTTATTGAGACACAGCTGTTCCCTCCCTGACAAGTGGGACTCTTCCATTCAAGTGCCATCTCAGACCTAGGGATAGTGGCTGTCCTTTATATCCACTATTTCTATATTCTTTAGGGTTATCTTTCTTTCTTACTCAACTATTCCCTCCTTACTTTGATCCTATGTGTTAGAGCCGTGAATAATTCTATTAAACTTTCTACATTCAAATTCCTTCATGGTTTTTCTCTCCCAACATCTGAGTCAACTTATGCCGGATACTCATTTTTTTTTTTTTTTTTAACTAACATTTTAAATAGACACAAAAGTTATGTAAAATTTTCTTCTCAAAATCACTTCCTGCCCATTTCATGACAAATGCTGCACTGCAGGTCATATCACTTATAAGGTGTACAGTGTCTTACTTCAGGCTGTTATAAGAAATTACCATAGTCTGGGTGTCTCATAAACCAAAAAATGAAATTTTATTTGTCAGAGTTCAGGTAGAATTTTGAGATCAGAGTGGCTAAGCTGGCACTGTCTGGGTTCCAGGGAGAGTCCTCCTCTGGGTTGCAGAGAACAACTTCCCATTGTATCCTCACATAGCAGAAAGACAGTGGGAGAGCTCTCTAGAGTTCCTTTTACATAGGCATCAATCACACTCAGGAGCCTCCACATTCATGAAATAATGACCTCCCAAAGGCTCCACCTCTTAATAACATTGCATTGGGGTATAAGATTTCAATACATGAATTCTGGGGAGACACAAACATTCAGTCCATTGCAGAGAGCAAAATGTTTCAACTTTTCAGAGAGATCAGTAAACAAATCCTCAATCTATAATTAAGTGCTTGCATTATGATCTTCAAAGTATTTTTTGTGTGTTTTTTTTTAGCTCTACTTAGCTTTTAAATCTCCAACAATAAGTTTTCAATTGCTTTCTCTAAAAATAGCACATAAATTGTTGAAAAAATCAAACTGTGACTAATCAGGCAGTTTCCGCTCTAATTTAGTTTCACCAACTTTAAAAGTGATGGCATCTTGGCCTTGAAGTTGGGGATCAGTTGTTAGGGTGACAAAGATCACCAGTGTTTTGAAGTCTATACTTTGACAAATGCTGCTATGAGCAGTAAAAATGAGAAAGGATTGAAGATAGAAATGTCCAAGGCATGACCTTCAAAATTAGAAAGGCTTTGATAAAAGGATGAAGGGTAATAGTTTGGAACTAGTGATGATTGGCCAGAAGAATGCAGTAACAAGCTTCTTGGGTTATAAGGTATGGGAGGATAGCCAATTCCTTTGGAGTTACCTGTAAGAGAAGCAATGTTGGCAGCTAAGTTTCAATTACGTCTTGGAGAATAAAATTCTGTAAAAAATACTAGGATGACAGGCAAATTAACTTATGTTGAGACTGAAAGTGGGAAACATTGGTGTATTGAAAAGACAAAAGAAAAACAATAAATGAATATGAAAAACAGATGTTTGATCATTTTACATGGGATGTTTGCTTTTCTCTTTTTCACTACATTTAGGTTGGAAGTTGTTTCTTCCTTACCTATTCCACCACAGTCAACATTTGGTTCTTGCTTTGATCACAATTACTTTCTATCTGCTCCTTTACCTCCAGGTTTATCTCCATCAATCCCTCTCTCCTAAGAGCAAATAATAATCTATATTAAATGTGAACATGGTTACTTCATTCTCCTAGTTGCCCTTTTTCCAGCTCTTTACCAGCTTCACTATTAAGTGAAAGACACCAAGGATTAAGAGGACTTCTATGATCATTCCTTCTCTCCCTGTCCACTGTCTTTTCTAGTGAAATGTACAGAGCATCCTATCTAATGCATGATGTCTCATACCTTTAGTTGTGGCTCATGCTGCTTCTTCAGTCATCAGGGAAGTGTTTGTTGGCAATGAAAGTTTGGGGCACTATATGACATAGGAGAATGGAGTAGGAGCAAGACAATGTATTTAAAACTATATTTTTAAAATGCTGCAAGATATATTATTTAAATCTGCAAATTAGTGTGAAAATAGATGGAGACTATAATTTCTTCTTAGAAAACTATGATTTTGCCTTTGATCCAGAAACCAGTATCATCTGTCTAAATTTAAATCAGCCACCTTACCTTTTCTTAATGCCAGTTTCCACAAATATAAGTTGGAAATAATACTTTAATACACATTTGCCAGAGTAATTAAGATAATTGTATAAAGTAAAGCATGTTCAGAATTTAAATATAAGTTTAAAACTTAGGGAACAATAGCAGCAGTGTGACAGATACTTGTGAAGTCACAGTTTTTATTTCTTTGTTAGTCAGAGTTCTCTTTTATTTTTTATTTATGTATTACTCTGAAATGCAATAATCCCAAAAGAGTTGCATAAAGTAAACACAGAATGTATTTTCATCTCATTTTTAGGTCATTTCTCCATATACTTTGTTGTCATATTTAGAATTTTCTTAACAGGCCAGGAAATAACTTCCACATATCTACAAACTTTCTAAGGGTCAATCATTTTGCTCTTCAGAGTTTTAGTAGCCTGACATTTATCAATGTGGACAACCACGAACAAGACTTTCACACAGAGTCACATTACACAAATAGATACAAATGCCCGTGGTAGGGGACAGCCTGAATGATACTGTTGAGCATTCCTGATACAGCGTTCTGCCAGCAAATTAGCTTCCTTGAGAACGTGGAAATTCACACACAGACTGATGCAGTACAGTGTTTTAAAAGCAAATATTCTCAGTTGTGGCATAGGACATCAACACTGAAAAGAGAAATGTTCAATGTATTTTGTGTAACCTTATACCTGAAATTTTCAATGTATTTTGAAATGTTCAATGTATTTTGGCAACCTTATACCTGAAATTTTCCATTCACTGAATGCTAAAATTGAATGGCATATTTTTGAGAGCAAAAACAGTGCTTCTGAAAAAACTCATATTTATAATGTGAATAAACCATTAAGTATATTAAACTTAAGCACAGCTGGCAATAAGAAACAAAGGACATAGAATTTATTTACATAAAATGAATTTTTAAAATTTACATAAGAGGAAAAATGAGATATGACTGCTTTTGATGTTCTGATAATTTCACATCAAAGTTTTAAAACTACACATTTGTAAATCACAGATGAGGATAATTTAGTAATCTTGTATCAGCTATTTGGTCCCATTTCTCTGTGTAGAAAAAACTACTGTCATAGGTCAGAAATCTCCGTGTTCTGACAGTCTTTTGAAGAAGCAAGTAGATTATCCTGCATTTGGAATCAGACAACTATGTCAACGGTTACTTGAATTAATCATAACAAAACATGTTATACACTTCTATTTATTTGCACCAAAATTATTTATTGCTAGGCATCTTTTAAAAAGATAATATATCACTTTCTTTTCATTACTTTTTGTAAAATAGAATTAATCTCATCTTATTAATGAATTTACTAGTATCAAGTTCCTTATTCAATTAAGGGGCGTAGTATTTCTTAGCAATCCTGGGAATCTAAAAGCCCATTCCCAATCATCCATATTTAAAAATATATGTATTTCTAATATTACTTTTCAAGGCTAAATCATGTAAATTCAAGGATTTTATTTCCTCACTAATTTCTAATGTCACAAAAAGCATAATTTACTTTACTGCCATTGTGGGTCTTTGCTATCTCAAAGTAAAAATAAAACTATTGGCTATAGGGTGCCATTTATACATAGAATACATAGAATGAAATGTAAAACTATTACAAAACTAAAGGGGAAAAATATTAGTTCTAATGGACTTTTGATTGCCAGTTGCAATATTCTAGCTCTACATATTCCTTCTGAAATAAGTGCTACTTTCTCAATAGGACACATGCATAGCTGTGAGCAATAACAGTAATATTACATCCAATAATTACTTGACACAAGTTCCCCGACTAGCAGAATTGAATTTTGGTTTCTAATACGACTTATGTATGCTAATATGATTTAAATTGCAGAAAACTGAAAAATAGCTGCTCTAATGCCTTTAGAAAAACTGTATTAATTTCATAGAATGAGTGATTCCCATGTTCTAAAAATCCCATACTTTGGGTGCTTATGTGTGGAATAGGTTTTGAGAGGTAACTATTTAAACACAGAATTTTAAGCTAATAATTTAGGACATACTTTCTATATCTATAAAATACAATCCCTCACATTTTGCTGATTTTGTATTCAAAATGAGGAATTGGGGAATTCATTCTATTTGAAAATGAATTTATTTTGTATACTCCACTCATAGCTGACATTTTCCATCTTAAAATATCAACCTTAAACAAATCAATGCTTATTAAATATTTATTAAAACGTGTCTAGTTTATCCTTTAAACACAATTTTCCTGAATTATATTAGTAAGGGGGAAAAAACTGCTTTGTTTTATTTAGGCCTCCAGAGTAAATCACAAAGCCTCCCTTGACAGCCCATCCTGGGATTTAATAACGCTACTCACAGGAAAGTCTTACCTAGATTATGTATAAGCCCTTCATGCTCCAGCCTACACATTTGTCCCCTGGTTATATCCTCTGCAGAGAACAGAAACAGCTGGCCACCAGCCTTTCTGATAATAACCTCCCAGTACTTGAATTTCATTGCTAAATTTCTTCTTAGTCAATAAAAGAATCTATTGTAAAAGTTCCCTGTTGGAGCCTCTTAGGCTGCCCAATATTATTAAAATAAAATGTCCTGTACATACAACAAAATATATGCTTCATTTCAAGACATGAATGAAAGACTGTGTTTTTATTATAGTTAAGAAAGCTTGTTAGATATGCCCATTAATTTTACTTTAAAAGTAATAACATTTTTTATATTATATTATATTATATTATATTTATTTTTTGAGATAGAGTCTCGCTGTGTCTCCCAGGCTGGGGTGCAGTGGCGCCATCTCGGCTCACTGCAAGCTCCG